>NW_028225185.1:17513341-17550056 GCF_052327205.1 Somniosus microcephalus | reverse complement strand
GTTTAACCTGAGGACCACGGGATTCCCTGGGAGTGTGTCAGTATTTACACGGGGTCCCCGGGAGTGTGTCATTATTTACAGGGGGTCCCTGGGAGTGTGTCAGTATTTACAGGGGGTCCCCGGGAGTGTGTCAGTATTTACAGGGGGACCCCGGGAGTGTGTCAGTATTTACACGGGGGTCCCCGGGAGTGTGTCAGTATTTACAGGGGGTCCCCGGGAGTGTGTCAGTATTTACAGGGGGTCCCCGGGAGTGTGTCAGTATTTACAGGGGGTCCACGGGAGTGTGTCAGTATTTACAAGGGGTCCCCGGGAGTGTGTCAGTATTTACAGGGGGTCCCCGGGAGTGTGTCAGTATTTACAGGGGGTCCCCGGGAGTGTGTCACTGTTTACAGGGGGTCCCCGGGAGTGTGTCAGTATTTACAGGGTGTCCCCGGGAGTGTGTCAGTGTTTACAGGGGGTCCCCGGGAATGTGTCAGTATTTACAGGGGGTCCCCGGGAGTGTGTCAGTATTTACAGGGGGTCCCCGGGAGTGTGTCAGTATTTACAGGGGGGCCCCGGGAGTGTGTCAGTATTTACAGGGGGTCCCCGGGAGTGTGTCAGTATTTACAGGTGGTCCCCGGGAGTGTGTCAGTATTTACAGGGGGTCCCCGGGAGTGTGTCAGTATTTACAGAGGGTCCGCGGGAGTGTGTCAGTATTTACAGGGGGTCCCCGGGAGTGTCGGTATTTACAGGGGGTCCCCGGGAGTGTGTCAGTATTTACAGGGGGTCCCCGGGAGTGTGTCAGTATTTACAGAGGGTCCGCGGGAGTGTGTCAGTATTTACAGGGGGTCCCCGGGAGTGTCGGTATTTACAGGGGGTCCCCGGGAGTGTGTCAGTATTTACAGGGGGTCCCCGGGAGTGTGTCAGTATTTACAGGGGGTCCCCGGGAGTGTGTCAGTGTTTACAGGGGGTCCCCGGGAGTGTGTCGGTATTTACAGGGGGTCCCCGGGAGTGTGTCAGTATTTACAGGGGGTCCCCGGGAGTGTGTCAGTATTTACAGGGGGTCCCCGGGAGTGTGTCAGTGTTTACAGGGGGTCCCCGGGAGTGTGTCGGTATTTACAGGGGGTCCCCGGGAGTGTGTCAGTATTTACAGGGGGTCCCCGGGAGTGTGTCAGTATTTACAGGGGGTCCCCGGGAGTGTGTCAGTATTTACAGGGGGTCCCCGGGGAGTGTGTCAGTGTTTACAGGGGGTCCCCGGGAGTGTGTCAGTGTTTACAGGGGGTCCCCGGGAGTGTGTCAGTATTTACAGGGGGTCCCCGGAAGTGTGTCAGTATTTACAGGGGGTCCCCGGGAGTGTGTCAGTATTTACAGGGTGTCCCCGGGAGTGTGTCAGTATTTACAGGGGGTCCCCGGGAGTGTGTCAGTATTTACAGGGGGACCCCGGGAGTGTGTCAGTATTTACAGGGGGTCCCCGGGAGTGTGTCAGTATTTACAGGGGGTGTCCCCGGGAGTGTGTCAGTATTTACAGGGGGTCCCCGGGAGTGTGTCAGTATTTACAGGGGGTCCCCAGGAGTGTGTCAGTATTTACAGGGGGGTCTCCGGGAGTGTGTCAGTATTTACAGGGGGTCCCCGGGAGTGTGTCAGTATTTACAGGGGGTCCCCGGGAGTGTGTCAGTATTTACAGGGGGTCCCCGGGAGTGTGTCAGTATTTACAGGGGGTCCCTGGGAGTGTGTCAGTATTTACAGGGGGTCCCAGAGAGTGTGTCAGTATATACAGGGGGTCCCCGGGAGTGTGTCAGTATTTACAGGGTGTCCCGGGAGTGTGTCAGTATTTACAGGGGGTCCCTGGGAGTGTGTCAGTATTTACAGGGGGTCCCCGGGAGTGTGTCAGTATTTACAGGGGGTCCCCGGGAGTGTGTCAGTATTTACAGGGAGTCCCCGGGAGTGTGTCAGTATTTACAGGGGATCCCCGGGAGTGTGTCAGTATTTACAGGGAGTCCCCGTGAGTGTGTCAGTATTTACAGAGGGTCCCCAGGGAGTGTGTCAGTATTTACAGGGGGTCCCCGGGAGTGTGTCAGTATTTACAGGGGTGTCCCCGGGAGTGTGTCAGTATTTACAGGGGGTCCCCGGGAGTGTGTCAGTATTTACAGGGGGTCCCCGGGGAGTGTGTCAGTATTTACAGAGGATCCCCGGGAGTGTGTCAGTATTTACAGGGGGTCCCCGGGAGTGTGTCAGTATTTACAGAGGATCCCCGGGAGTGTGTCAGTATTTACAGGGGGTCCCCGGGAGTGTGTCAGTATTTACAGAGGGTCCCCGGGAGTGTGTCAGTATTTACAGGGGGTCCCCGGGAGTGTGTCAGTATTTACAGGGGGTCCCCGGGAGTGTGTCAGCATTTACAGGGAGTCCCCAGGAGTGTGTCAGTATTTACAGGGGGTCCCCAGGAGTGTGTCAGTATATACAGGGGGTCCCCGGGAGTGTGTCAGTATTTACAGGGGGTCCCCGGGAGTGTGTCAGTATTTACAGGGGGTCCCCAGGAGTGTGTCAGTATATACAGGGGGTCCCTGGGAGTGTGTCAGTATTTACAGGGTGTCCCCAGGAGTGTGTCAGTATATACAGCGGGTCCCCGGGAGTGTGTCAGTATTTACAGGGGGTCCCCGGGAGTGTCAGTATTTACAGGGGGTCCCCGGGAGTGTGTCAGTATATACAGGGGGTCCCCGGGAGTGTGTCAGTATTTACAGGGGGTCCCCGGGAGTGTCAGTATTTACAGGGGGTCCCCGGGAGTGTGTCAGTATTTACAGGGAGTCCCCGGGAGTGTGTCAGCATTTACAGGGAGTCCCCAGGAGTGTGTCAGTATTTACAGGGGGTCCCCGGGAGTGTGTCAGTATTTACAGGGGGTCCCTGGGAGTGTGTCAGTATTTACAGAGTGTCCCCGGGAGTGTGTTAATATTTACAGGGGGTCCCCGGGAGTGTGTTAATATTTACAGGGGGTCCCCGGGAGTGTGTCAGTATTTACTGGGGGTCCCCGGGAGTGTGTCAGTATTTACAGGGGGCCCCCGGGAGTGTGTCAGTATTTACAGGGGGTCCCCAGGAGTGTGTCAGTATTTACGGGGGTGGGGGTCCCTGGGAGTGTGTCAGTATTTACAGGGGGTCCCCAAGGGTGTGTCAGTATTTACAGGGGGCCCCCGGGAGTGTGTCAGTATTTACAGGGGGTCCCCGGGAGTATGTCAGTATTTACAGGGGGTCCCCGGGAGTGTGTCAGTATTTACAGGGGGTCCCCGGGAGTGTGTCAGCATTTACAGGGAGTCCCCAGGAGTGTGTCAGTATTTACAGGGTGTCCCCGGGAGTGTGTCAGTATTTACGGGGGTGGGGGTCCCTGGGAGTGTGTCAGTATTTACAGGGGGCCCCCGGGAGTGTGTCAGTATTTACAGGGGGCCCCCGGGAGTGTGTCAGTATTTACAGGGGGTCCCCAGGAGTGTGTCAGTATTTACGGGGGTGGGGGTCCCTGGGAGTGTGTCAGTATTTACAGGGGGTCCCCAAGGGTGTGTCAGTATTTGCAGGGGGCCCCCGGGAGTGTGTCAGTATTTACAGGGGGTCCCCGGGAGTATGTCAGTATTTACAGGGGGTCCCCGGGAGTGTGTCAGTATTTACAGGGGGTCCCCGGGAGTGTGTCAGTCTTTACAGGGAGTCCCCGGGAGTGTGTCAGTATTTACAGAGGGTCCCCGGGAGTGTGTCAGTATTTACAGGGGGTCCCCGGGAGTGTGTCAGTATTTACAGGGGGTCCCCGGGAGTATGTCAGTATTTACAGGGGGTCCCCGGGAGTGTGTCAGTATTTACAGGGAGTCCCCGGGGTGTGTCAGCATTTACAGGGAGTCCCCAGGAGTGTGTCAGTATTTACAGGGGGTCCCCGGGAGTGTGTCAGTATTTACAGGGGGTCCCTGGGAGTGTGCCAGTATTTACAGGGGGGCCCCGGGAGTGTGTCAGTATTTACAGGGGGTCCCCGGGAGTGTGTCAGTATTTACAGGGGGTCCCCGGGAGTGTGTCAGTATTTACAGGGGGTCCCCGGGAGTGTGTCAGTATTTACAGGGGGTCCCCGGGAGTGGGTCAGTATTTACAGGGGGTCCCCGGGAGTGTGTCAGTATTTACAGGGGATCCCCGGGAGTGGGTCAGTATTTACAGGGGGTCCCCGGGAGTGTGTCAGTATTTACAGGGGGCCCCCGGGAGTGTGTCAATATTTACAGGGGGTCCCCGGGAGTGTGTCAGTATTTACAGGGAGTCCCCGGGAGTGTGTCAGTATTTACAGGGGGTCCCCGGGAGTGTGTCAGTATTTACAGGGGGCCCCCGGGAGTGTGTCAGTATTTACAGGGGGTCCCCAGGAGTGTGTCAGTATTTACGGGGGTGGGGGTCCCTGGGAGTGTGTCAGTATTTACAGGGGGTCCCCAGGAGTGTGTCAGTATTTGCAGGGGGTCCCCGGGAGTGTGTCAGTATTTACAGGGGGTCCCGGGAGACTGTCAGTATTTACAGGGGGTCCCCGGGAGTGTGTCAGTATTTACAGGGGGTCCCCGGGAGTGTGTCAGTATTTACAGGGGGTCCCCGGGAGTGTGTCAATATTTACAGGGGGTCCCGGGAGACTGTCAGTATTTACAGGGGGTCCCCGGGAGTGTGTCAGTATTGACAGGGGGTCCCCGGGAGTGTGTCAGTATTTACAGGGCACATGGGATTGGGGGCAAGGTACTGAATTGGATAGAGAACTGGTTGGCAGACAGGAAGCAAAGAGTTGGGATAAACGGGTCTTTTTCCGAGTGGCAGGCAGTGACTAGTGGGGTACCGCAGGGATCGGTTCTAGGACCCCAGCTATTCACAATATATATTTATGATCTAGACAAGGGAACTAGATGTAATATCTCCAAGTTTGCAGACGACACAAAGCTGGGTGGGCGTGTGTGTTGTGAGGAGGATACCGAGAAACTCCAGGATGATTTGGACAGGTTGGGTGATTGGGCAGAAGCATGGCAGATGCAGTATAATGTGGATAAAAGCGAGGTTATCCACTTTGGTGTCAAAAACAGGAAGGCAGATTATTATCTGAATGGCAATAGATTGGGAGAAGTGGAAGTGCAACGAGACCTGGGTGTCCTTGTGCACCAGTCGCTGAAGGTAAGCATGCAGGGGCAGCAGGCGGTTAAGAAGGCAAATGGTATGTTGGCCTTCGTAGCGAGAGGGTTCGAGTACAGGAGCAAGGATGTCTTGCTGCAGTTGTACAGGGCCTTGGTGAGACCACATCTTGAGTATTGTGTGCAGTTTTGGTCGCCTTATCTGAGGAAGGATGTTCTTGCCATGGAGGGAGTGTAGCGAAGATTCACCAGACTGATACCTGGGATGGCAGGAATGATGTATGAGGAGAGATTGGGTCAATTGGGCTTGTACTCACTGGAGTTTAGAAGAATGAGAGGGGATCTCATCGAAACTTATAGAATTCTAACAGGACTAGACAGACTAGATGCTGGAAGGATGTTCCCGATAGTCGGGGAGTCCAGAACCAGGGGTCACAGTCTAAGGATAAGGGGTAAGCCATTTAGGACAGAGATGAGGAGGAATTTCTTCACCCAGAGAGCGGTGAACCTGTGGAATTCTCTCAGAAGGCAGTTGAGGCCAATTCATTAACTATATTCAAGAAGGAGTTGGATATATTTCTTAAGGCTAAAGGGATCAAGGGATATGGGGAGAAAGCAGGGACAGGGTACTGAATTTGGATGATCAGCCATGATCTCATTGAATGGCAGAGCAGGCTCGAGGGGCCGAATGGCCTACTCCTGCTCCTATCTTCTATGTTTCTATGTGTGTCAGCATTTACAGGGAGTCCCCGTGAGTGTGTCAGTATTTACAGAGGATCCCCGGGAGTGTGTCAGCATTTACAGGGGGTCCCCGGGAGTGTGTCAGTATGTACAGGGTGTCCCCGTGAGTGTGTCAGTATTTACAGGGTGTCCCCGGGAGTGTGTCAGTATTTACAGGGGGTCCCCGGGAGTGTGTCAGTATTTACAGGGGGTCCCCGGGAGTGTGTCAGTATTTACAGGGGGTCCCCGGGAGTGTGTCAGTATTTACAGGGGGTCCCCGGGAGTGTGTCAGTATTTACAAGGGGTCCCCGGGAGTGTGTCAGTATTTACAGGGGGTCCCCGGGAGTGTGTCAGTATTTACAGGGGGTCCCCGGGAGTGTGTCAGTATTTACAGGGGGTCCCCGGGAGTGTGTCAGTATTTACAGGGGGGCCCCGGGAGTGTGTCAGTATTTACAGGGGGTCCCCGGGAGTGTGTCAGTATTTACAGGTGGTCCCCGGGAGTGTGTCAGTATTTACAGGGGGTCCCCGGGAGTGTGTCAGCATTTACAGAGGGTCCGCGGGAGTGTGTCAGTATGTACAGGGGGTCCCCGGGAGTGTCGGTATTTACAGGGGGTCCCCGGGAGTGTGTCAGTATTTACAGGTGGTCCCCGGGAGTGTGTCAGTATTTACAGGGGTCCCCGGGAGTGTGTCAGTATTTACAGGGGGTCCGCGGGAGTGTGCCAGTATTTACAGGGGGTCCCCAGGAGTGTGCCAGTATTTACAGGGGGTCCCCAGGAGTGTGTCAGTATTTACAGTGGGTCCCCGGGAGTGTGTCAGTATTTACAGGGGGTCCCTGGGAGTGTGTCAGTATTTACAGGGTGTTCCCGGTAGTGTGTCAGTATTTACAGGAGGTCCCTGGGAGTGTGTCAGTATTTACAGGGTGTTCCCGGTAGTGTGTCAGTATTTACAGGGGATCCCCGGGAGTGTGTCAGTATTTACTGAGGGTCCCTGGGAGTGTGTCAGTATTTACAGGGGATCCCCGGGAGTGTGTCAGTATTTACAGGGGATCCCCGGGAGTGTGTCAGTATTTACAGGGGATCCCCGGGAGTGTGTCCATATTTACTGAGGGTCCCTGGGAGTGTGTCAGTATTGACAGGGGGTCCCCGGGAGTGTGTCAGTATTGACAGGGGGTGTCCGGGAGTGTGTCAGTATTTACAGGGAGCCCCCGGGAGTGTGTCAGTATTTAAATGGGGTCTCTGGGGAGTGTGTCATTGTCCCAGAACACTTCACGTCCGACAAATTGCATTAGAATGCAGTCACTGATTTAGGCAAAACTGGCAGACCATTTTGAGCATAGCAAGATCCCGCAAACAGCACTTGCGATTAATGAGCGGTTAATCTGTTTGTGGTGCCTCACTGCTCTTCGATATAGTTCCGCGGGATCTTACACATCCACCTTAAACAGTGCAGCCCCGAACGAGTTCAATAATTACGCAGGGCCCCTTGTCGGGGGGGTTCTTTGCGAGTGCTGGGGTTGTTCGAAAGATTAATTCTCTTCTTCCTTCGCCCTCCCCCAGTCGCTGTGTGCCTCCTGCTGTCTCTCTTTGCGTCTGCGCTGATCCACCGAGTGTGTGTCACGACCTGGTAAGTGTCTCTGTGTATCCGCGCGCTCACCCTGGCGTCCCCTCGCCTTGCACCCGGTACAAATCATAGAATTACATGGCAGAGCAGGAGGCCTTTCAGCCCATCGAGATTTGTGCTGGCTCATTGCTAGATCAATCGCAAGCTAATTCCACTCCCCATAGCCCTGTATCCATCCCCAAACTAATTCCACTGCCCCGCTCTCTCCCCATAGCCTTGTATCCATCCCCAAACTAATCCCACTGCCCCGCTCTCCCCATAGCCCTGTATCCATCCCCAAACTAATCCCACTGCCCCGCTCTCTCCCCATAGCCCTGTATCCATCCCCAAACTAATCCCACTGCCCCGCTCTCCCCATAGCCCTGTATCCATCCCCAAACTAATCCCACTGCCCCGCTCTCTCCCCATAGCCCTGTATCCATCCCCAAACTAATCCCACTGTCCCGCTCTCACCCCATAGCCCTGTATCCATCCCCAAACTAATCCCACTGCCCCGCTCTCACCCCATAGCCCTGTATCCATCCCCAAACTAATCTCACTGCCCCGCTCTCTCCCCATAGCCCTGTATCAATCCCCAAACTAATCCCACTGCCCCGCTCTCTCCCCATAGCCCTGTATCAATCACAAACTAATCCCACTGCCCCGCTCTCTCCCCATAGCCCTGTATCAATCCCAGACTAATCCCACTGCCCTGCTCTCTCCCCATAGCCCTGCATCAATCCCCAAACTAATCCCACTGCCCCGCTCTCTCCCCATAGCCTTGTATCAATCCCCAAACTAATCCCACTGCCCCGCTCTCTCCCCATAGCCCTGTATCAATCCACAACTAATCCCACTGCCCCGCTCTCTCCCCATAGCCCTGTATCAATCCCCAAACTAATCCCACTGCGCCGCTCTCTCCCCATAGCCCTGTATCAATCCCCAAACTAATCCCACTGCCCCGCTCTCTCCTCATTGCCCTGTATCAATCTCCAAACTATTCCCACTGCCCCGCTCTCTCCCCATAGCCCTGTATCAATCCCCAAACTAATCCCACTGCCCCGCTCTCTCCCCATAGCCCTGTATCAATCCCCAAACTAATCCCACTGCCCCGCTCTCTCCCCATAGCCCTATATCAATCCCCAAACTAATCCCACTGCCCCGCTCTCTCCACATAGCCCTGTATCAATCCCCAAACTAATCCCACTGCCCCGCTCTCTCCCCATAGCCCTGTATCAATCCCCAAACTAATCCCACTGCCCCGCCCTCTCCTCATAGCCCTGTATCAATCCCCAAACTAATCCCACTGCCCCGCTCTCTCCCCATAGCCCTGTATCAATCCCCAACTAATCCCACTGCCCCGCTCTCTCCCCATAGCCCTGTATCAATCCCCAAACTAATCCCACTGCCCCGCTCTCCCCATAGCCCTGTATCAATCCCCAAACTAATCCCACTGCCCCGCTCTCTCCCCATAGCCCTGTATCAATCCCCAAACTAATCCCGCTGCCCCGCTCTCTCCCCATAGCCCTGTATCAATCCCCAACTAATCCCACTGCCCCGCTCTCTCCCCATAGCCCTGTATCAATCCCATACTAATCCCACTGCCCCGCTCTCTCCCCATAGCCCTGTATCAATCCCAGACTAATCCCACTGCCCCGCACTCTCCCCATAGCCCTGTATCAATCCCCAAACTAATCCCACTGCCCCGCTCTCTCCCCATAGCCCTGTATCAATCCCCAAACTAAACCCACTGCCCCGCTCTCTCCCCATAGCCCTGTAACAATCCCAAACTAATCCCACTGCCCCGCTCTCTCCCCATAGCCCTGTATCAATCCCCAACTAATCCCACTGCCCCGCTCTCTCCCCATAGCCCTGTATCAATCCCCAAACTAATCCCACTGCCCCGCTCTCTCCCCATAGCCCTGTATCAATCCCAGACTAATCCCACTGCCCCGCTCTCTCCCCATAGCCCTGTATCAATCCCCAAACTAATCCCACTGCCCCGCTCTCTCCCCATAGCCCTGTATCAATCCCAAACTAAACCCACTGCCCCACTCTCTCCGCATAGCCCTGTATCAATCCTCAAACTAATCCCACTGCCCCGCTCTCTCCCCATAGCCCTGTATCAATCCCAAACTAATCCCACTGCCCCGCTCTCTCCCGATAGCCCTGTATCAATCCCAAACTAAACCCACTGCCCCACTCTCTCCGCATAGCCCTGTATCAATCCCAAACTAATCCCACTGCCCTGTTCTCTCCCCATAGCCCTGTATCAATCCCCAAACTAATCCCACTGCCCCGCTCTCTCCCCATAGCCCTGTATCAATCCCCAACTAATCCCACTGCCCCGCTCTCTCCCCATAGCCCTGTATCAATCCCCAAACTAATCCCACTGCCCCGCTCTCTCCCCATAGCCCTGTATCAATCCCAGACTAATCCCACTGCCCCGCTCTCTCCCCATAGCCCTGTATCAATCCCCAAACTAATCCCACTGCCCCGCTCTCTCCCCATAGCCCTGTATCAATCCCAAACTAAACCCACTGCCCCGCTCTCTCCCCATAGCCCTGTATCAATCCTAAACTAATCCCACTGCCCTGCTCTCTCCCCATAGCCCTGTATCAACCCCCAAACTAATCCCACTGCCCCGCTCTCTCCCCATAGCCCTGTATCAATCCCCAAACTAATCCCACTGCCCCACTCTCTCCGCATAGCCCTGTATCAATCCCCAAACTAATCCCACTGCCCCGCTCTCTCCCCATAGCCCTGTATCAATCCCCAAACTAATCCCACTGCCCCGCTCTCTCCCCATAGCCCTGTATCAATCCCCAACTAATCCCACTGCCCCGCTCTCTCCCCATAGCCCTGTATCAATCCCCAAACTAATCCCACTGCCCCGCTCTCTCCCCATAGCCCTGTATCAATCCCAGACTAATCCCACTGCCCCGCTCTCTCCCCATAGCCCTGTATCAATCCCCAAACTAATCCCACTGCCCCGCTCTCTCCCCATAGCCCTGTATCAATCCCAAACTAAACCCACTGCCCCACTCTCTCCGCATAGCCCTGTATCAATCCTCAAACTAATCCCACTGCCCCGCTCTCTCCCCATAGCCCTGTATCAATCCCAAACTAATCCCACTGCCCTGTTCTCTCCCCATAGCCCTGTATCAATCCCCAAACTAATCCCACTGCCCCGCTCTCTCCCCATAGCCCTGTATCAATCCCCAACTAATCCCACTGCCCCGCTCTCTCCCCATAGCCCTGTATCAATCCCCAAACTAATCCCACTGCCCCGCTCTCTCCCCATAGCCCTGTATCAATCCCAGACTAATCCCACTGCCCCGCTCTCTCCCCATAGCCCTGTATCAATCCCCAAACTAATCCCACTGCCCCGCTCTCTCCCCATAGCCCTGTATCAATCCCAAACTAAACCCACTGCCCCGCTCTCTCCCCATAGCCGTGTATCAATCCTAAACTAATCCCACTGCCCTGCTCTCTCCCCATAGCCCTGTATCAATCCCCAAACTAATCCCACTGCCCCGCTCTCTCCCCATAGCCCTGTATCAATCCCCAAACTAATCCCACTGCCCCGCTCTCTCCCCATAGCCCTGTATCAATCCCCAAACTAATCCCACTGCCCCACTCTCTCCGCATAGCCCTGTATCAATCCCCAAACTAATCCCACTGCCCCGCTCTCTCCCCATAGCCCTGTATCAATCCCCAAACTAATCCCACTGCCCCGCTCTCTCCCCATAGCCCTGTATCAATCCCCAAACTAATCCCACTGCCCCGCTCTCTCCCCATAGCCCTGTATCAATCCCCAACTAATCCCACTGCCCCGCTCTCTCCCCATAGCCCTGTATCAATCCCCAAACTAATCCCACTGCCCCGCTCTCTCCCCATAGCCCTGTATCAATCCCAGACTAATCCCACTGCCCCGCTCTCTCCCCATAGCCCTGTATCAATCCCCAAACTAATCCCACTGCCCCGCTCTCTCCCCATAGCCCTGTATCAATCCCAAACTAAACCCACTGCCCCGCTCTCTCCCCATAGCCCTGTATCAATCCCCAAACTAATCCCACTGCCCCGCTCTCTCCCCATAGCCCTGTATCAATCCCCAAACTAATCCCACTGCCCCGCTCTCTCCCCATAGCCCTGTATCAATCCCCAAACTAATCCCACTGCCCCGCTCTCTCCCCATAGCCCTGTATCAATCCCAAACTAAACCCACTGCCCCGCTCTCTCCCCATAGCCCTGTATCAATCCCAAACTAATCCCACTGCCCCGCTCTCTCCCCATAGCCCTGTATCAATCCCCAAACTAATCCCACTGCCCCGCTCTCTCCCCATAGCCCTGTATCAATCCCAAACTAAACCCACTGCCCCGCTCTCTCCCCATAGCCCTGTATCAATCCCAAACTAATCCCACTGCCCCGCTCTCTCCCCATAGCCCTGTATCAATCCCCAAACTAATCCCACTGCCCCGCTCTCTCCCCATAGCCCTGTATCAATCCCCAAACTAATCCCACTGCCCCGCTCTCTCCCCATAGCCCTGTATCAATCCCCAAACTAATCCCACTGCCCCGCTCTCTCCCCATAGCCCTGTATCAATCCCAGACTAATCCCACTGCCCCGCTCTCCCCATAGCCCTGTATCAATCCCCAAACTAATCCCACTGCCCCGCTCTCTCCCCATAGCCCTGTATCAATCCTCAAACTAATCCCACTGCCCCGCTCTCTCCCCATAGCCCTGTATCAATCCCAAACTAATCCCACTGCCCTGTTCTCTCCCCATAGCCCTGTATCAATCCCCAAACTAATCCCACTGCCCCGCTCTCTCCCCATAGCCCTGTATCAATCCCCAACTAATCCCACTGCCCCGCTCTCTCCCCATAGCCCTGTATCAATCCCCAAACTAATCCCACTGCCCCGCTCTCTCCCCATAGCCCTGTATCAATCCCCAAACTAATCCCACTGCCCCGCTCTCTCCCCATAGCCCTGTATCAATCCCAGACTAATCCCACTGCCCCGCTCTCTCCCCATAGCCCTGTATCAATCCCCAAACTAATCCCACTGCCCCGCTCTCTCCCCATAGCCCTGTATCAATCCCAAACTAAACCCACTGCCCCGCTCTCTCCCCATAGCCCTGTATCAATCCTAAACTAATCCCACTGCCCCGCTCTCTCCTCATAGCCCTGTGTCAATCCCCAAACTAATCCCACTGCCCCGCTCTCTCCCCATAGCCCTGTATCAATCCTAAACTAATCCCACTGCCCTGCTCTCTCCCCATAGCCCTGAATCAATCCCCAAACTAATCCCACTGCCCCGCTCTCTCCCCATAGCCCTGTATCAATCCCCAAACTAATCCCACTGCCCCGCTCTCTCCCCATAGCCCTGTATCAATCCCAAACTAAACCCACTGCCCCACTCTCTCCCCATAGCCCTGTATCAATCCCCAAACTAATTCCACTGCCCCGCTCTCTCCCCATAGCCCTGTATCAATCCCAAACTAATCCCACTGCCCCGCTCTCTCCCCATAGCCCTGTATCAATCCCCAAACTAATCCCACTGCCCTGCTCTCTCCCCATAGCCCTGTATCAATCCCAAACTAATCCCACTGCCCCGCTCTCTCCCCATAGCCCTGTATCAATCCCCAAACTAATCCCACTGCCCCGCTCTCACCCCATAGCCCTGTATCAATCCTCAAACTAATCCCACTGCCCCGCTCTCTCCCCATAGCCCTGTATCAATCCTCAAACTAATCCCACTGCCCCACTCTCACCCCATAGCCCTGTATCAATCCCCAAACTAATCCCACTGCCCCGCTCTTTCCCCATAGCCCTGTATCAATCCCAAACTAATCCCACTGCCCCGCTCTCTCCCCATAGCCCTGTATCAATCCCCAAACTTATCCCTCTGCCCCGCACTCTCCCCATAGCCCTGTATCAATCCCAAACTAATCCCACTGCCCCGCTCTCACCCCATAGCCCTGTATCAATCCCCAAACTAATCCCACTGCCCCGCTCCCTCCCCATAGCCCTGTATCAATCCCCAAACTAATCCCACTGCCCCGCTCCCTCCCCATAGCCCTGCATCAATCCCCAAACTAATCCCACTGCCCCACTCTCTCCCCATAGCCCTGTATCACTCCCCAAACTAATCCCACTGCCCCGCTCTCACCCCATAGCCCTGTATCAATCCACAAACTAATCCCACTGCCCCGCTCTCTCCCCATAGCCCTGTATCAATCCCCAAACTAATCCCACTGCCCCGCTCTCTCCCCATAGCCCTGTATCAATCCCCAAACTAATCCCACTGCCCCGCTCTCACCCCACTGCCTAATCTGTGTTTAAGGAGGAAACTTTTGCCGGGTTGTGGGGGACGAGCAGGGGGGAGTGGGGCTAATTGGAGAGCTCTTTCAAAGAGCCGTCACGGGCACGATGGGCCGAGTGGCCTCCTCCTGTGCTCGCTGATTCCTGCTCTCTGTGACTGGTGCGTTGTCCCTCAGTGAGGGTGCGACGGAGCCAGTCTGCGTCCCTCGCGCGCTGCGCGCCTCCCGCTGACCCACCCTCGGGACCGAACACCGCCGCTAGCCCTGCTGGACCCGTTACCCCCCCAAGAGGAAACTGGTGCCTCTTGGGGAGCGAGTGGGGGGTGGGGGGGAGGGGGGGAAAAACATATTGTCAAAGACGTTTGAAATCTGGGGGTCCGCGGTTATCCCCCTTTTACCCTGCCGGACAAGTGGGCCAAGGGTTCGCAGCCCAAACAGCGCCAGGTTTACCCCTCACCCGCTGGGTGTCGGCGCTCGGCTGACGGTCTCCACAGTCGAATAGCACGTCGGATGGTCGGCATCTTCGTGGAGTTCCCCGTCTCGCGGGTACAGGGGAGGGTGGGGGTGGTGGGTTTACGGTCAGCGTGACCTGTGACCTGAGCGAGGGGTCGCAACCTTTGCTGTCACCCCGGGGCTAACGGAAGGCGTCGATCTCTCTCTCTCTCTCTCCCCAGCTTCATCTTCTCGATGATTGGGCTCTACTATATCAACAGGCTGTCGGCCGCCCTGTACCAGGCGGGGCCCCCGCCCCTCCTCGCCTCCAAGGCACCCAAGAAGAAGAAGAACTGAGCCCCCACCCCCGCCCGCACTTGGACCCGGAACCCCCGAATCCCGTCTGCGGGGGTGGAGGGGGTTGGGGACAGCTCGCTGGCTGCACTCGGCTGTCGGTTCTCGTTCCCACAATAAAGACCGGTTTGATTTTGTTACGACGGGAGTTGAGCTGGTTTCTGACTCGCGCCAAGTCTCGGGAGGCTGAGGGAGCGCCGCACTGTCAGAGGGGCAGTACTGAGGGAGCGCCGCACTGTCGGAGGGGCAGTACTGAGGGAGCGCCGCACTGTCGGAGCGGCAGTACTGAGGGAGCGCCGCACTGTCGGAGGGGCAGTACTGAGGGAGCGCCGCACTGTCGGAGGGGCAGTACTGAGGGAGCGCCGCACTGTCGGAGGGGCAGTACTGAGGGAGTGCCGCACTGTCGGAGGGGCGGTACTGAGGGAGCGCCGCACTGTGGGAGGGGCAGTACTGAGGGAGCGCCGCACTGTCGGAGGGGCGGTACTGAGGGAGCGCCGCACTGTCGGAGGGGCAGTACTGAGGGAGCGCCGCACTGTCGGAGGGGCAGTACTGAGGGAGCGCCGCACTGTCGGAGGGGCAATACTGAGGGAGCGCCGCACTGTCGGAGGGGCAGTACTGAGGGAGTGCCGCACTGTCGGAGGGGCAGTACTGAGGGAGCGCCGCGCTGTCGGAGGGGCAGTACTGAGGGAGCGCCGCACTGTCGGAGGGGCGGTACTGAGGGAGCGCCGCGCTGTCGGAGGGGCAGTACTGAGGGAGCGCTGCACTGTCGGAGGGGCAGTACTGAGGGAGCGCTGCACTGTCGGAGGGGCAGTACTGAGGGAGCGCCGCACTGTCGGAGGGGCAGTACTGAGGGAGCGCTGCACTGTCGGAGGGGCAGTACTGAGGGAGCGCTGCACTGCCGGAGGGGCAGTACTGAGGGAGCGCCGCACTGTCGGAGGGGCAGTACTGAGGGACCACCGCACTGTCGGAGGGGCAGTACTGAGGGAGCGCCGCACTGTCGGAGGGGCAGTACTGAGGGAGCGCCGCACTGTCGGAGGGGCAGTACTGAAGGAACGCCGCACTGTCGGAGGGGCAGTACTGTCGGAGGGGTGGTACTGAGGGTGGGCCGCACTGTCGGAGGGGCAGTACTGAGGGACCACCGCACTGTCGGAGGGGCAGTACTGAGGGAGCGCCGCACTGTCGGAGGGGCAGTACTGAAGGAGCGCCGCACTGTCGGAGGGGCAGTACTGAGGGACCACCGCACTGTCGGAGGGGCAGTACTGAGGGAGCGCCGCACTGTCGGAGGGGCAGTACTGAGGGAGCGCCGCACTGTCGAAGGGGCAGTACGGAGGGTGGGCCGCACTGTCGGAGGGGCAGTACTGAGAGACCACCGCATTGTCGGAGGGGCAGTACTGAGGGAGCACCGCACTGTCGGAGGGGCAGTACTGAGGGAGCGCCGCACTGTCGGAGGGGCAGTACTGATGGATCGCCGCACTGTCGGAGGGGCAGTACTGAGGGAGCGCCGCACTGTCGGAGGGGCAGTACTGAGGGAGCGCCGCACTGTCGGAGGGGCGGTACTGAGGGAGCGCCGCACTGTCGGAGGGGCAGTACTGAGGGAGCGCCGCACTGTCGGAGGGGCAGTACTGAGGGAGAGCCGCACTGTCGGAGGGGCAGTACTGAGGGAGCACCGCACTGTCGGAGGGGCAGTACTGAGGGAGCGCCGCACTGTCGGAGGGGCGGTACTGAGGGAGCGCCGCACTGTCGGAGGGGCGGTACTGAGGGAGCACCGCACTGTCGGAGGGGCGGTATTGAGGGAGCGCCGCACTGTCGGAGGGGCGGTACTGAGGGAGCGCCGCACTGTCGGAGGGGCGGTACTGAGGGAGCGCCGCACTGTCGGAGGGGCGGTACTGAGGGAGCGCCGCACTGTCGGAGGGGCGGTACTGAGGGAGCGCCGCACTGTCGGAGGGGCGGTACTGAGGGAGCGCTGCACTGTCGGAGGGGCAGTACTGAGGGAGCGCCGCACTGTCGGAGGGGCAGTACTGAGGGAGCGCCGCACTGTCGGAGGGGCGGTACTGAGGGAGCGCCGCACTGTCGGAGGGGCGGTACTGAGGGAGCGCCGCACTGTCGGAGGGGCGGTACTGAGGGAGCGCCGCACTGTCGGAGGGGCCGTCTTTCGGATGAGACGTTAAACCGAGGCCCCGTCTGCCCTCTCGGGTGGATGTAAAAGATCCCACGGCCACTATTGGAAGAAGAGCAGGGGGAGTTCTCCCCGGTGTCCTGGGGCCAATATTTATCCCTCAACCAACATCACTAAAACAGATGATCCGGTCATTATCGCATTGCTGTTTGTGGGAGCTTGCTGTGCGCAAATCGGCTGCAGCGTTTCCTACATTACAACAGTGACCACGCTTCAAAAAGTACCTCATTGGCTGTGAAGCGCTCTGGGACGTCAGAAGATGTCTTATGGAATAGAAAATTCCTTCTCCCTCGCCCCAACCCACGCCCCGCGCCCCAGGAACGTGTATCGTCTGTCCTGCTCTCGGCTAGTCAGCCGCTCTCTGGTGGTGTAAACCTGCCCTGCGCTCTGTGTATTTGACGTTGGTGATTCTCATCCAAGCACAGAATAAGCCGACAGAGACAGACCTTGCCTTTGTATACGATGCCTTTCACCACCTCAGGACGTCCCAAAGCGCTTCACAGCCAATGAAGTGCTTTTTCTGAAGTGCGGTCGCTGCTGTAAATGTGGGAAACGCGGCAGCCAATCCGTGCACAGCAAGATCCCACAAAGCAAATGGGAGAAAGGATCCGGATGAAATACAAACAGAAACATCGCTGGAAACGCTCAGTGGAGAGAGCGAGAGAGAGAAACATGAGTCAACGTTTCAGCTCGGCGACCTTCCGTCATCGACCTTTGAAACCTCAACACTGCTTCTCTCTCCCCAGGTGCGGCCTGGATTATGGGGCTCAAGTCTCTGGAGTGGTGGGAAGAATAGAAAAACAATATTTATTTTAAATGGTGAGAAACTTTCAAATGTTGCTGTTCAGAGAGATTTGGGTGTCCTCGTGCAAGAAACACAGAAAGCTAGCATGCAGGTACAGCAAGCAATTAGGAAGGCAAATGGCATGTTGGCCTTTATTGCAAGGGGGTTGGAGTATAAGAGTGAGGAAGTCTTGCTACAATTGTACAGGGCCTTGGTCAGACCACACCTGGAGTACTGGGCACAGTTCTGGTCTCCTTATCTAAGGAAGGATATACTTGCCTTGGAGGCGGGGCAACGAAGGTTCACCAGATTGATCCCTGGGATGAGAGGGCTGTCCTATGAGGAGAGATTGTGTAGAATGGGCCGATACTCTCTGGAGTTTAGAAGAATGAGAGGTGATCTCATTGAAACATACAAGATTCTGAGGGGGATTGACAGGGTAGATGCTGAGAGGTTGTTTCCCCCTGGCTGGAGAGTCGAGAACCAGGGGTCACAGTCTCAGGATAAGGGGTCGGCCATTGAGGACTGAGATGAGGAGGAATTTCTTCACTCAGAGGGCGGTGAATCTTTGGAATTCTCTGCCCCAGAGGGCTGTGGAGGCTCAGTCGTTGAGTATATTCAAGGCCGAGATCGAGAGATTTTCAGACATCAAGGGATATGGGGATCGGGTGGGAAAGTGCAGTTGAGGTCGATGATCAGCCTCACATCAGTAGTAGGGAAAATGCTAGAGTCTATTATAAAGGATGTGACAACAGGACACTTAGAAAATATCAACGGGATTAGACAAAGTCAACATGGATTTATGAAAGGGAAATCGTGTTTGACAAACCTACTGGAGTTTTTTGAGGATACTGGAGTTTTTTGAGGCTGTAACTGGTAGAATAGATAGGGGAGAACCAGTAGATGTGGTGTCTTTGGGTTTTCAGAAGGCCTTTGATAAAGTCCCACCTAAGAGGTCAGTGTGCAAAATTAAAGCACATGGGATTGGGGGTAATATACTGGCATGGATTGAAAATTGGTTGACAGACAGGAAACAGAGTAGGAATAAATGGGTCTTTTTCGGGGTGGCAAGCGGTGACTAGTGGGGTACCGCAGGGATCAGTGCTTGGGCCCCAGCTATTCACAATATATGTCAATGATTTGGATGAGGGAACCAAATGTAATGTTTCCAAGTTTGCTGACGACATGAAACTAGGTGGGATTGTGAATTGTGAGGAGGATGTAAAGAGGCTTCAAGGCAATTTAGACAAGTTGAGTGAGTGGGCAGATGCAGTATAACGTGGATAAATGTGAAGTTATCCACTCCGGTAGGAAAAACAGAAAGGCAGAGTATTATTTAAATGGTGATAGATTGGGAAATGTTGATGTACAAAGGGACCTGGGTGTCCTTGTACACCAGTCACTGAAAGCAAACATGCAGGTGCAGCAAGCAGTTAGGAAGGCAAATGGTATGTTGGCCTTCATTGCAAGAGGGTTTGAGTACAGGAGCAAGGATGTCTTACTACAGTTATACAGGGCCTTGGTGAGACCACACCTGGAGCACTGTGTGCAGTTTTGGTCTCCTTACCTAAGAAAGGATATACTTGCCATAGAGGGAGTGCAGCGAAGGTTCACCAGACTGATTCCTGGGATGGCAGGACTGTCGTATGAGGAGAGATTGGGTCGACTAGGCCTGTATTCACTAGAGTTTAGAAGAATGAGAGGGGATCTCATTGAAACGTATACAATTCTGACAGGACTGGATACAGGGAGGATGTTTCCCCTGGCTGGGGGGTCTAGAACGAGGGGTCACAGTCTCAGGATACGGGGTAGGACATTTAGGACTGAGATGAGGAGGAATTTCTTCACTGAGGGTGGTGAACCTGTGGAATTCTCTACCACAGAAGGCTGTGGAGACCAAGTCACTGAATATATTTAAGAAGGAGATAGATTTCTAGACACAAAAGGCATGAAGGGGTATGGGGAGAGAGCGGGAATATGGTATTGAGATAGAGGATCAGCCATGATCATATTGAATGGCGGAGCAGGCTCGAGGGGCCGAATGGCCGACTCCTGCTCCTATTTCTTATGTCCTTATGAACACACGACCTTCTGACACGGTCCTCTGGGTCGAGCAGTGAAGGGAAAATCCTGGGATTGGTTAGCAGCGGGATGCTGTGGTGGGGAGAGGGGGGCAGTCGGATCGAAACTGGAACATGAGAATCGCCTTCTTCTGTCGAACAAGGTTCTGGTGTTCCTCTGCATACCAGCAGAGGGCAGCCTCGCACTGCTGTAAACCCTGGCAACACTGGAGGAACAGGAGCAGGCCATTCAGCCCCTCGAGCCTGTTCCCAGTACAAGCCCGAGGTGATCGTGAGGGGAAATCCGAGGCTAAAACTGGCCAATTTAAAGCACATTACAGGGTGTTGCGGGGTGGGGGAGGATACACACTGTGTTTAGGGTGTTAGAATAAATGCAGAACCTCCTTGGTAACTGGACTGTTAAATGGGCTTGTCAAATTGACAGGACATGTCGAGAAGGGCTGTTATAGAAACATAGAAGATAGGAGCAGGAGTAGGCCATTCGGCCCCTCGAGCCCGCTCCGCCATTCAATGAGATCATGGCTGATCATCCAAGTTCAGTACCCTGTCCCTGCCTTCTTCCCATATCCCTTGATCCCTTTAGCCTTAAGAAATATATCCAACTCTTTCTTGAATATATTTAATGAACTGGCCTCCACCGCCCTCTGTGGCAGAGAATTCCACAGGTTCACCACTCTCTGGGTGAAGAAATTCCTCCTCATCTCTGTCCTAAATGGCTTACCCCTTATCCTTAGACTGTGACCCCTGGTTCCGGACTCCCCGACCATTGGGAACATCCTTCCTGCATCTAGTCTGTCCAGGCCTGACAGAATTTTATAGGTTTCGATGAGATCCCCTCTCAATCTTCTAAACTCCAGCGAGTACAAGCTCAATCGACCCAATCTCTCCTCATACGTCATTCCTGCCATCCCAGGTATCAGCCTGGTGAATCTTCGCTGCACTCCCTCCATGGCAAGAACATCCTTCCTCAGATAAGGCGACCAAAACTGCACACAATACTCAAGGTGTGGTTTCACCAAGGCCCTGTACAACTGCAGCAAGACATCCTTGTTCCTGTACTCGAACCCTCTGTGGGATCCTTTATAAACCAAGGCACAGAGTACAAAAGCAAGGACGTTATGCCAAACCTTTTATAAATCACTGGTTAGGCCCCAGCTGGAGTCGTGTGTCCAATTCTGGGCACCGCACTTTAGGAAGATAGTCAAATGCCTTTGGGGAGGGTTTACAGCAGTGCGAGGCTGCCCTCTGCTGGCGTGCAAAGGAACACCAGAACCCGGCTAACAACAGAAAACGCAGGAAAAACTCCGCCGGCCAGGGCAACATCTGCGGAGAGAGAAATAGAGTCAACGTTTCGGGTCGAAACCCTTCGTCAGGACTGAGGACAAAAGGCAGGAAATGAAACAGATTAAAAGGCAGTTTGAGGGCTGGGAAATGGGGGAGGGGATGAAAGAGGAGACATTAAGAGATATTCAAGGCGAGACGAGATGGTAATAGGACAGGTAAAGAAACAAACAATGGCTCTAGATGAAGTGTGAAATGCGCTGGCAGAGTGAAAGACAGCTGCCATGTGGGAGAGAGAGGAAAGGAAAAGGCACAAACCAAAAGGTGTGGATAAAAAATATAATAGGGGCCGAGGTTATGATCTGAAATTGTTGAACTCGATATTGAGTCCGGAAGGCTGTAAAGTGCCTAATCGGAAGATGAGGTGCTGTTCCTCGAGCTTACGCTGAGCTTCCGTGGAACAGTGCAAGAGGCCGAGGACGGTGAGGTCCGAGTGGGAGTGGAGCGGTGAATTAAAGTGACAGGCCACCCGGGGAGCTCGGGGTTCCCCCTTACGGGCTGAACGGAGGTGTTCCGCAAAGCGGTCGCCCAATCTGCGTTTGGTCAGAACCCGGCAGCTTGTTCGACAGAAGAGAGCGATTCTCATGTTCCAGCATCGATCCGACTGCAACCCCACCCCCCCCCCCGCCCGCCGCTCCCCATCACAGCATCCCGCTGCTAACCCATCCCAGGATTTTTCCCTTCACTGCTCGACCCAGAGGACCGTGTCAGAAGGTCGTGGGTTCATAAGGACGTAAGAAATAGGAGCAGGAGTCGGCCATTCGGCCCCTCGAGCCTGCTCCGCCATTCAATAAGATCATGGCTGACCCTCTGTCTCAATACCATATTCCCGCGGAGGAGATTTACTAGAATGGAACCAGGGATGAGGGATTTCAGTGACGTGGAGAGACTGGAGAAGCTGGGGTTGTTCTCCTTGGAGCAGAGAAGGTTAAGGGGAGATTTAATCGAGGCGTTCAAAATCACGAGTGGTTTTGATCGAGTAGACGGGGAGAAAGTGTTTCCAGTGGCAGGAGGGTCGGTAACCAGAGGACACAGATTGAAGGTAATCGGCAAAAGAACCAGAGGGGGAGATGAGGAGAATGTTTTTTACGCAGCGAGTTGTTGTGATCTGGAATGCGCTGCCTGAAAGGGCGGTGGAAGCAGATTCAATCGTGACTTTCAAAAGGGAAATTGGAGAAATACTTGAAGGGGAAAAATTCACAGGGCTGTGGGGAAAGAGCGAGGGGGGAGTGGGACTAATTGGAGAGCTCGTCCAAAGAGCCGGCACAGGCACGATGGGCCGAATGGCCTCCTTCTGTGCGGTGTGGTCCTGTGAGTGTGGCGCTGGGCCATACGGAGCAGGGAGGTTTGACCCCAGCCGACTGACCGCCCCCGAGACGGTGGTCGTGTGCTTCAATAGACCTCAGTGCCTTCGGCAATGGGGGCGGGGGGGGTCAAAGAGTCAGCCAGTGTTCCACACTCCTGATTCCTGTGCAGTTACTCATCCACCGGGACAGGGGCCTGGCTCGGCCGCGATGCTCTCCATGGCCAAATAGTCCGCCGTACCTCCCCGCACGCGGCCCTTGACTAATTGTACCTCAACGCAATCACTGCCTTCGTGAGAAAACAACCTGCATTTATATAGCGCCTTTAACGTAGTAAAACGTCCCAGGGCGCTTCACAGGAGCGATTATCAGACACAAAATTGACACCGAGCCACATAAAGAGATATTAGGACAGGTGACCAAAAGCTTGGTCAAACAAGGAGGTTTTAAGGAGCGTCTTAAAGGAGGAGAGAGAGGCGGAGAGGTTTAGGGAGGGAATTCCAGAGCTCGGGGCCCCGGCGGCTGAAGGCACGGCCGCCAATGGTGGAGCGATGGAAATCGGGGGATGCTCAAGGGGCCGGAATTGGAGGAGCGCCGAGATCTGGGAGGGTTGTGGGACTGGAGGAGGTTACAGAGACAGGGAGGGGACGGGGAGGCTATGGAGGGGATTTGAAAACAAGGATGAGAATTTTGAAATCGTTGCCGAACCGGGAGCCAATGGAGGTCAGCGAGCACAGGGGGGGTGATGGGTGAACGGGACTGGGTGTGAGTTAGGACACGGGGCAGTGAGCACAGGGGGTGATGGGTGAACGGGACTGGGTGTGAGTTAGGACACGGGGCAGTGAGCACAGGGGGTGATGGGTGAACGGGACTGGGTGTGAGTTAGGACACGGGGCAGTGAGCACAGGGGGTGATGGGTGAACGGGACTGGGTGTGAGTTAGGACACGGGGCAGCGAGCACAGGGGGTGATGGGTGAACGGGACTGGGTGTGAGTTAGGACACGGGGCAGTGAGCACAGGGGGTGATGGGTGAACGGGACTGGGTGTGAGTTAGGACACGGGGCAGTGAGCACAGGGGGTGATGGGTGAACGGGACTGGGTGTGAGTTAGGACACGGGGCAGTGAGCACAGGGGGTGATGGGTGAACGGGACTTGGTGTGAGTTAGGACACGGGGCAGTGAGCACAGGGGGTGATGGGTGAACGGGACTGGGTGTGAGTTAGGACACGGGGCAGTAGAGTTTATGTATGAACCTGGACAGTGTGTGTCTGTGGAGGGCATTACCACCCAGCCAAATCGTGACCTCGCCCACTCCAAAGCTTCCATGAGCGATCACGAGATATGAGACTCGGGTTCCCGCCGGCTTATTTTACAGCTCCCATTCAGGTTATTAATAAACAACCAAATCTTGGGACCAAAGTGCAGAGAGCTGGGATTTAATGAGTGCTGCTTAAGGTTACAATGACCGCTAGTGTACTCAGCCTCTCCGAGCCTGGTCCACTATTGTAGAGTTCAAAGGAGTGAAGGTTAACCCAGCGTGAACACAATCATTGGGAAAGTTAATGTTTATTTCCTGATATGATCTATTATCAACACACAGGGGAAGTAATACCCAGTAACAGACAGTGTGGAGTGTTATACCCAGTAACACACGGTGTGTTATTATATACAGGAGCGTTATACCCAGTAACACACGGTGTGTTATTATATACAGGAGTGTTATACCCAGTAACACACGGTGTGTTATTATATACAGGAGCGTTATACCCAGTAACACACAGTGTGGAGTGTTATACCCAGTAACACATGGTGTGTTATATACAGTAGTGTTATACCCAGTAACGCACGGTGTGTTATTATATACAGGAGTGTTATACCCAGTAACACACGGTGTGTTATTATATACAGGAGTGTTATACCCAGTAACACACGGTGTGTTATTATATACAGGAGCGTTATACCCAGTAACGCACGGTGTGTTATTATATACAGGAGTGTTATACCCAGTAACACATGGTGTGTTATTATATACAGGAGTGTTATACCCAGTAACGCACGGTGTGTTATTATATACAGTAGTGTTATACCCAGTAACGCACGGTGTGTTATTATATACAGTAGTGTTATACCCAGTAACACACGGTGTGTTATTATATACAGTAGTGTTATACCCAGTAACGCACGGTGTGTTATTATATACAGGAGTGTTATACCCAGTAACACATGGTGTGTTATATACAGTAGTGTTATACCCAGTAACGCACGGTGTGTTATTATATACAGGAGTGTTATACCCAGTAACGCACGGTGTGTTATTATATACAGGAGTGTTATACCCAGTAACGCACGGTGTGTTATTATATACAGTAGTGTTATACCCAGTAACGCACGGTGTGTTATTATATACAGGAGCGTTATACCCAGTAACGCACGGTGTGTTATTATATACAGGAGTGTTATACCCAGTAACGCACGGTGTGTTATTATATACAGGAGAGTTATACCCAGTAACGCACGGTGTATTATTATATACAGGAGTGTTATACCCAGTAACGCACGGTGTGTTATTATATACAGGAGTGTTATACCCAGTAACGCACGGTGTATTATTATATACAGGAGTGTTATACCCAGTAACGCACGGTGTATTATTATATACAGGAGTGTTATACCCAGTAACGCACGGTGTGTTATTATATACAGGAGTGTTATACCCAGTAACGCACGGTGTATTATTATATACAGGAGTGTTATACCCAGTAACGCACGGTGTGTTATTATATACAGGAGTGTTATACCCAGTAACGCACGGTGTGTTATTATATACAGGAGAGTTATACCCAGTAACGCACGGTGTGTTATATACAGGAGTGTTATACCCAGTAACGCACGGTGTGTTATTATATACAGGAGCGTTATACCCAGTAACGCACGGTGTGTTATTATATACAGGAGTGTTATACCCAGTAACGCACGGTGTGTTATTATATACAGGAGTGTTATACCCAGTAACGCACGGTGTGTTATTATATACAGTAGTGTTATACCCAGTAACGCACGGTGTGTTATTATATACAGGAGCGTTATACCCAGTAACGCACGGTGTGTTATTATATACAGGAGTGTTATACCCAGTAACGCACGGTGTGTTATTATATACAGGAGAGTTATACCCAGTAACGCACGGTGTATTATTATATACAGGAGTGTTATACCCAGTAACGCACGGTGTGTTATTATATACAGGAGTGTTATACCCAGTAACGCACGGTGTATTATTATATACAGGAGTGTTATACCCAGTAACGCACGGTGTATTATTATATACAGGAGTGTTATACCCAGTAACGCACGGTGTGTTATTATATACAGGAGTGTTATACCCAGTAACGCACGGTGTATTATTATATACAGGAGTGTTATACCCAGTAACGCACGGTGTGTTATTATATACAGGAGTGTTATACCCAGTAACGCACGGTGTGTTATTATATACAGGAGAGTTATACCCAGTAACGCACGGTGTGTTATATACAGGAGTGTTATACCCAGTAACGCACGGTGTGTTATTATATACAGGAGCGTTATACCCAGTAACGCACGGTGTGTTATTATATACAGGAGTGTTATACCCAGTAACGCACGGTGTGTTATTATATACAGGAGTGTTATACCCAGTAACGCACGGTGTGTTATTATATACAGGAGTGTTATACCCAGTAACACATGGTGTGTTATATACAGTAGTGTTATACCCAGTAACGCACGGTGTGTTATTATATACAGGAGTGTTATACCCAGTAACGCACGGTGTGTTATTATATACAGGAGTGTTATACCCAGTAACACATGGTGTGTTATATACAGTAGTGTTATACCCAGTAACGCACGGTGTGTTATTATATACAGGAGTGTTATACCCAGTAACGCACGGTGTGTTATTATATACAGTAGTGTTATACCCAGTAACGCACGGTGTGTTATATACAGGAGTGTTATACCCAGTAACACACGGTGTGTTATTATATACAGGAGCGTTATACCCAGTAACACACGGTGTGTTATTATATACAGGAGTGTTATACCCAGTAACGCACGGTGTGTTATTATATACAGGAGCGTTATACCCAGTAACACACAGTGTGTTATTATATACAGGAGCGTTATACCCAGTAACGCACGGTGTGTTATTATATACAGGAGCGTTATACCCAGTAACACACGGTGTGTTATTATATACAGGAGCGTTATACCCAGTAACGCACGGTGTGTTATTATATACAGGAGCGTTATACCCAGTAACGCACGGTGTGTTATATACAGGAGTGTTATACCCAGTAACGCACGGTGTGTTATTATATACAGGAGTGTTATACCCAGTAACGCACGGTGTGTTATATACAGGAGTGTTATACCCAGTAACACACGGTGTGTTATTATATACAGGAGTGTTATACCCAGTAACGCACGGTGTGTTATTATATACAGGAGCGTTATACCCAGTAATGCACGGTGTGTTATTATATACAGGAGTGTTATACCCAGTAACGCACGGTGTGTTATTATATACAGGAGTGTTATACCCAGTAACGCACGGTGTGTTATATACAGGAGTGTTATACCCAGTAAGACACGGTGTGTTATTATATACAGGAGCGTTATACCCAGTAACACACGGTGTGTTATTATATACAGGAGCGTTATACCCAGTAACACACGGTGTGTTATTATACACAGGAGCGTTATACCCAGTAATGCACGGTGTGTTATTATATACAGGAGCGTTATACCCAGTAACACACGGTGTGTTATTATATACAGGAGCGTTATACCCAGTAACGCACGGTGTGTTATTATATACAGGAGTGTTATACCCAGTAACGCACGGTGTGTTATATACAGGAGTGTTATACCCAGTAACGCACGGTGTGTTATTATATACAGGAGTGTTATACCCAGTAACACACGATGTGTTATTATATACAGGAGTGTTATACCCAGTAACGCACGGTGTGTTATTATATACAGGAGTGTTATACCCAGTAACACATGGTGTGTTATATACAGTAGTGTTATACCCAGCAACGCACGGTGTGTTATTATATACAGGAGTGTTATACCCAGTAACGCACGGTGTGTTATTATATACAGGAGTGTTATACCCAGTAACGCACGGTGTGTTATTATATACAGTAGTGTTATACCCAGTAACGCACGGTGTGTTATTATATACAGGAGCGTTATACCCAGTAACGCACGGTGTGTTATTATATACAGGAGTGTTATACCCAGTAACGCACGGTGTGTTATTATATACAGGAGAGTTATACCCAGTAACGCACGGTGTATTATTATATACAGGAGTGTTATACCCAGTAACGCACGGTGTGTTATTATATACAGGAGTGTTATACCCAGTAACGCACGGTGTATTATTATATACAGGAGTGTTATACCCAGTAACGCACGGTGTATTATTATATACAGGAGTGTTATACCCAGTAACGCACGGTGTGTTATTATATACAGGAGTGTTATACCCAGTAACGCACGGTGTATTATTATATACAGGAGTGTTATACCCAGTAACGCACGGTGTGTTATTATATACAGGAGTGTTATACCCAGTAACGCACGGTGTGTTATTATATACAGGAGAGTTATACCCAGTAACGCACGGTGTGTTATATACAGGAGTGTTATACCCAGTAACGCACGGTGTGTTATTATATACAGGAGCGTTATACCCAGTAACGCACGGTGTGTTATTATATACAGGAGTGTTATACCCAGTAACGCACGGTGTGTTATTATATACAGGAGTGTTATACCCAGTAACGCACGGTGTGTTATTATATACAGGAGTGTTATACCCAGTAACACATGGTGTGTTATATACAGTAGTGTTATACCCAGTAACGCACGGTGTGTTATTATATACAGGAGTGTTATACCCAGTAACGCACGGTGTGTTATTATATACAGGAGTGTTATACCCAGTAACACATGGTGTGTTATATACAGTAGTGTTATACCCAGTAACGCACGGTGTGTTATTATATACAGGAGTGTTATACCCAGTAACGCACGGTGTGTTATTATATACAGTAGTGTTATACCCAGTAACGCACGGTGTGTTATATACAGGAGTGTTATACCCAGTAACACACGGTGTGTTATTATATACAGGAGCGTTATACCCAGTAACACACGGTGTGTTATTATATACAGGAGTGTTATACCCAGTAACGCACGGTGTGTTATTATATACAGGAGCGTTATACCCAGTAACACACAGTGTGTTATTATATACAGGAGCGTTATACCCAGTAACGCACGGTGTGTTATTATATACAGGAGCGTTATACCCAGTAACACACGGTGTGTTATTATATACAGGAGCGTTATACCCAGTAACGCACGGTGTGTTATTATATACAGGAGCGTTATACCCAGTAACGCACGGTGTGTTATATACAGGAGTGTTATACCCAGTAACGCACGGTGTGTTATTATATACAGGAGTGTTATACCCAGTAACGCACGGTGTGTTATATACAGGAGTGTTATACCCAGTAACACACGGTGTGTTATTATATACAGGAGTGTTATACCCAGTAACGCACGGTGTGTTATTATATACAGGAGCGTTATACCCAGTAATGCACGGTGTGTTATTATATACAGGAGTGTTATACCCAGTAACGCACGGTGTGTTATTATATACAGGAGTGTTATACCCAGTAACGCACGGTGTGTTATATACAGGAGTGTTATACCCAGTAAGACACGGTGTGTTATTATATACAGGAGCGTTATACCCAGTAACACACGGTGTGTTATTATATACAGGAGCGTTATACCCAGTAACACACGGTGTGTTATTATACACAGGAGCGTTATACCCAGTAATGCACGGTGTGTTATTATATACAGGAGCGTTATACCCAGTAACACACGGTGTGTTATTATATACAGGAGCGTTATACCCAGTAACGCACGGTGTGTTATTATATACAGGAGTGTTATACCCAGTAACGCACGGTGTGTTATATACAGGAGTGTTATACCCAGTAACGCACGGTGTGTTATTATATACAGGAGTGTTATACCCAGTAACACACGATGTGTTATTATATACAGGAGTGTTATACCCAGTAACGCACGGTGTGTTATTATATACAGGAGTGTTATACCCAGTAACGCACGGTGTGTTATTATATACAGGAGTGTTATACCCAGTAACGCACGGTGTGTTATTATATACAGGAGTGTTATACCCAGTAACACACGGTGTATTATTATATACAGGAGCGTTATACCCAGTAACGCACGGTGTGTTATTATATACAGGAGTGTTATACCCAGTAACGCACGGTGTGTTATTATATACAGGAGTGTTATACCCAGTAATGCACGGTGTGTTATATACAGGAGCGTTATACCCAGTAACGCACGGTGTGTTATTATATACAGGAGTGTTATACCCAGTAACGCACGGTGTGTTATTATATACAGGAGTGTTATACCCAGTAACGCACGGTGTGTTATTATATACAGGAGTGTTATACCCAGTAACGCACGGTGTGTTATTATATACAGGAGTGTTATACCCAGTAACGCACGGTGTGTTATTATATACAGGAGTGTTATACCCAGTAACGCACGGTATGTTATTATATACAGGAGCGTTATACCCAGTAACACACGGTGTGTTATTATATACAGGAGCGTTATACCCAGTAACACACGGCGTGTTATTATATACAGGAGCGTTATACCCAGTAACGCACGGTGTGTTATTATATACAGCGTGTTATACCCAGTAACACACGGTGTGTTATTATATACAGGAGCGTTATACCCAGTAACGTACGGTGTGTTATTATATACAGCATGTTATATCCAGTAACACACGGTGTGTTATATACAGGGGCGTTATACCCAGTAACGCACGGTGTGTTATTATATACAGGAGTGTTATACCCAGTAACGCACGGTGTGTTATTATATACAGTAGTGTTATACCCAGTAACGCACGGTGTGTTATTATATACAGGAGTGTTATACCCAGTAACGCACGGTGTGTTATTATATACAGGAGTGTTATACCCAGTAACGCACGGTGTGTTATTATATACAGTAGTGTTATACCCAGTAACGCACGGTGTGTTATTATATACAGGAGTGTTATACCCAGTAACGCACGGTGTGTTATTATATACAGGAGTGTTATACCCAGTAACGCACGGTGTGTTATTATATACAGGAGTGTTATACCCAGTAACGCACGGTGTGTTATTATATACAGGAGTGTTATACCCAGTAACGCACGGTGTATTATTATATACAGGAGTGTTATACCCAGTAACGCACGGTGTGTTATTATATACAGGAGTGTTATACCCAGTAACGCACGGTGTGTTATTATATACAGGAGTGTTATACCCAGTAACGCACGGTGTGTTATTATATACAGGAGTGTTATACCCAGTAACACATGGTGTGTTATATACAGTAGTGTTATACCCAGTAACGCACGGTGTGTTATTATATACAGGAGTGTTATACCCAGTAACGCACGGTGTGTTATTATATACAGTAGTGTTATACCCAGTAACGCACGGTGTGTTATATACAGGAGTGTTATACCCAGTAACACACGGTGTGTTATTATATACAGGAGCGTTATACCCAGTAACACACGGTGTGTTATTATATACAGGAGTGTTATACCCAGTAACGCACGGTGTGTTATTATATACAGGAGCGTTATACCCAGTAACACACAATGTGTTATTATATACAGGAGCGTTATACCCAGTAACGCACGGTGTGTTATTATATACAGGAGCGTTATACCCAGTAACACACGGTGTGTTATTATATACAGGAGCGTTATACCCAGTAACGCACGGTGTGTTATTATATACAGGAGCGTTATACCCAGTAACGCACGGTGTGTTATATACAGGAGTGTTATACCCAGTAACGCACGGTGTGTTATTATATACAGGAGTGTTATACCCAGTAACGCACGGTGTGTTATATACAGGAGTGTTATACCCAGTAACACACGGTGTGTTATTATATACAGGAGTGTTATACCCAGTAACGCACGGTGTGTTATTATATACAGGAGCGTTATACCCAGTAATGCACGGTGTGTTATTATATACAGGAGTGTTATACCCAGTAACGCACGGTGTGTTATTATATACAGGAGTGTTATACCCAGTAACGCACGGTGTGTTATATACAGGAGTGTTATACCCAGTAAGACACGGTGTGTTATTATATACAGGAGCGTTATACCCAGTAACACACGGTGTGTTATTATATACAGGAGCGTTATACCCAGTAACACACGGTGTGTTATTATACACAGGAGCGTTATACCCAGTAATGCACGGTGTGTTATTATATACAGGAGCGTTATACCCAGTAACACACGGTGTGTTATTATATACAGGAGCGTTATACCCAGTAACGCACGGTGTGTTATTATATACAGGAGTGTTATACCCAGTAACGCACGGTGTGTTATATACAGGAGTGTTATACCCAGTAACGCACGGTGTGTTATTATATACAGGAGTGTTATACCCAGTAACACACGATGTGTTATTATATACAGGAGTGTTATACCCAGTAACGCACGGTGTGTTATTATATACAGGAGTGTTATACCCAGTAACGCACGGTGTGTTATTATATACAGGAGTGTTATACCCAGTAACGCACGGTGTGTTATTATATACAGGAGTGTTATACCCAGTAACACACGGTGTATTATTATATACAGGAGCGTTATACCCAGTAACGCACGGTGTGTTATTATATACAGGAGTGTTATACCCAGTAACGCACGGTGTGTTATTATATACAGGAGTGTTATACCCAGTAATGCACGGTGTGTTATATACAGGAGCGTTATACCCAGTAACGCACGGTGTGTTATTATATACAGGAGTGTTATACCCAGTAACGCACGGTGTGTTATTATATACAGGAGTGTTATACCCAGTAACGCACGGTGTGTTATTATATACAGGAGTGTTATACCCAGTAACGCACGGTGTGTTATTATATACAGGAGTGTTATACCCAGTAACGCACGGTGTGTTATTATATACAGGAGTGTTATACCCAGTAACGCACGGTATGTTATTATATACAGGAGCGTTATACCCAGTAACACACGGTGTGTTATTATATACAGGAGCGTTATACCCAGTAACACACGGCGTGTTATTATATACAGGAGCGTTATACCCAGTAACGCACGGTGTGTTATTATATACAGCGTGTTATACCCAGTAACACACGGTGTGTTATTATATACAGGAGCGTTATACCCAGTAACGTACGGTGTGTTATTATATACAGCATGTTATATCCAGTAACACACGGTGTGTTATATACAGGGGCGTTATACCCAGTAACGCACGGTGTGTTATTATATACAGGAGTGTTATACCCAGTAACGCACGGTGTGTTATTATATACAGTAGTGTTATACCCAGTAACGCACGGTGTGTTATTATATACAGGAGTGTTATACCCAGTAACGCACGGTGTGTTATTATATACAGGAGTGTTATACCCAGTAACGCACGGTGTGTTATTATATACAGTAGTGTTATACCCAGTAACGCACGGTGTGTTATTATATACAGGAGTGTTATACCCAGTAACGCACGGTGTGTTATTATATACAGGAGTGTTATACCCAGTAACGCACGGTGTGTTATTATATACAGGAGTGTTATACCCAGTAACGCACGGTGTGTTATTATATACAGGAGTGTTATACCCAGTAACGCACGGTGTATTATTATATACAGGAGTGTTATACCCAGTAACGCACGGTGTGTTATTATATACAGGAGTGTTATACCGAGTAACGCACGGTGTGTTATTATATACAGGAGTGTTATACCCAGTAACGCACGGTGTGTTATTATATACAGGAGTGTTATACCCAGTAACACATGGTGTGTTATATACAGTAGTGTTATACCCAGTAACGCACGGTGTGTTATTATATACAGGAGTGTTATACCCAGTAACGCACGGTGTGTTATTATATACAGTAGTGTTATACCCAGTAACGCACGGTGTGTTATATACAGGAGTGTTATACCCAGTAACACACGGTGTGTTATTATATACAGGAGCGTTATACCCAGTAACACACGGTGTGTTATTATATACAGGAGTGTTATACCCAGTAACGCACGGTGTGTTATTATATACAGGAGCGTTATACCCAGTAACACACAATGTGTTATTATATACAGGAGCGTTATACCCAGTAACGCACGGTGTGTTATTATATACAGGAGCGTTATACCCAGTAACACACGGTGTGTTATTATATACAGGAGCGTTATACCCAGTAACGCACGGTGTGTTATTATATACAGGAGCGTTATACCCAGTAACGCACGGTGTGTTATATACAGGAGTGTTATACCCAGTAACGCACGGTGTGTTATTATATACAGGAGTGTTATACCCAGTAACGCACGGTGTGTTATATACAGGAGTGTTATACCCAGTAACACACGGTGTGTTATTATATACAGGAGCGTTATACCCAGTAATGCACGGTGTGTTATTATATACAGGAGTGTTATACCCAGTAACGCACGGTGTGTTATTATATACAGGAGTGTTATACCCAGTAACGCACGGTGTGTTATATACAGGAGTGTTATACCCAGTAAGACACGGTGTGTTATTATATACAGGAGCGTTATACCCAGTAACACACGGTGTGTTATTATATACAGGAGCGTTATACCCAGTAACACACGGTGTGTTATTATACACAGGAGCGTTATACCCAGTAATGCACGGTGTGTTATTATATACAGGAGCGTTATACCCAGTAACACACGGTGTGTTATTATATACAGGAGCGTTATACCCAGTAACGCACGGTGTGTTATTATATACAGGAGTGTTATACCCAGTAACGCACGGTGTGTTATATACAGGAGTGTTATACCCAGTAACGCACGGTGTGTTATTATATACAGGAGTGTTATACCCAGTAACACACGATGTGTTATTATATACAGGAGTGTTATACCCAGTAACGCACGGTGTGTTATTATATACAGGAGTGTTATACCCAGTAACGCACGGTGTGTTATTATATACAGGAGTGTTATACCCAGTAACGCACGGTGTGTTATTATATACAGGAGTGTTATACCCAGTAACACACGGTGTATTATTATATACAGGAGCGTTATACCCAGTAACGCACGGTGTGTTATTATATACAGGAGTGTTATACCCAGTAACGCACGGTGTGTTATTATATACAGGAGTGTTATACCCAGTAATGCACGGTGTGTTATATACAGGAGCGTTATACCCAGTAACGCACGGTGTGTTATTATATACAGGAGTGTTATACCCAGTAACGCACGGTGTGTTATTATATACAGGAGTGTTATACCCAGTAACGCACGGTGTGTTATTATATACAGGAGTGTTATACCCAGTAACGCACGGTGTGTTATTATATACAGGAGTGTTATACCCAGTAACGCACGGTGTGTTATTATATACAGGAGTGTTATACCCAGTAACGCACGGTATGTTATTATATACAGGAGCGTTATACCCAGTAACACACGGTGTGTTATTATATACAGGAGCGTTATACCCAGTAACACACGGCGTGTTATTATATACAGGAGCGTTATACCCAGTAACGCACGGTGTGTTATTATATACAGCGTGTTATACCCAGTAACACACGGTGTGTTATTATATACAGGAGCGTTATACCCAGTAACGTACGGTGTGTTATTATATACAGCATGTTATATCCAGTAACACACGGTGTGTTATATACAGGGGCGTTATACCCAGTAACGCACGGTGTGTTATTATATACAGGAGTGTTATACCCAGTAACGCACGGTGTGTTATTATATACAGTAGTGTTATACCCAGTAACGCACGGTGTGTTATTATATACAGGAGTGTTATACCCAGTAACGCACGGTGTGTTATTATATACAGGAGTGTTATACCCAGTAACGCACGGTGTGTTATTATATACAGTAGTGTTATACCCAGTAACGCACGGTGTGTTATTATATACAGGAGTGTTATACCCAGTAACGCACGGTGTGTTATTATATACAGGAGTGTTATACCCAGTAACGCACGGTGTGTTATTATATACAGGAGTGTTATACCCAGTAACGCACGGTGTGTTATTATATACAGGAGTGTTATACCCAGTAACGCACGGTGTATTATTATATACAGGAGTGTTATACCCAGTAACGCACGGTGTGTTATTATATACAGGAGTGTTATACCCAGTAACGCACGGTGTGTTATTATATACAGGAGTGTTATACCCAGTAACGCACGGTGTATTATTATATACAGGAGTGTTATACCCAGTAACACACAGTGTATTATTATATACAGGAGCGTTATACCCAGTAACGCACGGTGTATTATTATATACAGGAGTGTTATACCCAGTAACGCACGGTGTGTTATATACAGGAGTGTTATACCCAGTAACGCACGGTATGTTATTGTATACAGGAGTGTTATACCCAGTAACGCACGGTGTGTTATTATATACAGGAGTGTTATACCCAGTAACGCACGGTGTATTATTATATACAGGAGTGTTATACCCAGTAACGCACGGTGTGTTATATACAGGAGTGTTATACCCAGTAACGCACGGTGTATTATTATATACAGGAGCGTTATACCCAGTAATGCACGGTGTATTATTATATACAGGAGCGTTATACCCAGTAACGCACGGTGTGTTATTATATACAGGAGTGTTATACCCAGTAACGCACGGTGTGTTATTATATACAGGAGTGTTATACCCAGTAATGCACGGTGTGTTATATACAGGAGCGTTATACCCAGTAACGCACGGTGTGTTATTATATACAGGAGTGTTATACCCAGTAACGCACGGTGTGTTATATACAGGAGTGTTATACCCAGTAACGCACGGTGTGTTATTATATACAGGAGTGTTATACCCAGTAACGCACGGTGTGTTATTATATACAGGAGTGTTATACCCAGTAACGCACGGTGTGTTATTATATACAGGAGTGTTATACCCAGTAACGCACGGTATGTTATTATATACAGGAACGTTATACCCAGTAACACACGGTGTGTTATTATATACAGGAGCGTTATACCCAGTAACACACGGCGTGTTATTATATACAGGAGCGTTATACCCAGTAACGCACGGTGTGTTATTATATACAGCGTGTTATACCCAGTAACACACGGTGTGTTATTATATACAGGAGCGTTATACCCAGTAACGTACGGTGTGTTATTATATACAGCATGTTATATCCAGTAACACACGGTGTGTTATATACAGGGGCGTTATACCCAGTAACGCACGGTGTGTTATTATATACAGGAGTGTTATACCCAGTAACGCACGGTGTGTTATTATATACAGGAGTGTTAT
>NW_028225185.1:17498099-17512841 GCF_052327205.1 Somniosus microcephalus | reverse complement strand
TGGGAAAGACTCGCATTTCTCCCGCGCCTTTCCCCACCTCAGGACGTCACAAAGCGCTTCACAGCCAATGAAGTACTTTTTTTGAAGTGTGGTCACTGTTGTAATGTAGGAAACGTGGCAGCCAATTTGCGCACAGCAAGCTCCCACAAACAGCAATGTGATAATGACCGGATCATTTGTTTTTAGGTGTTGGTTGAAGGATAATTATTGGCCCCAGGACACCGGGGAGAACTCCCCCTGCTCTTCTTCCAATAGTGGCCGTGGGATCTTTTACATCCACCTGAGAGGGCAGACGGGGCCTGGGTTTAACGTCTCATCCGAAAGACGGCACCTCCGACAGTGCAGCGCTCCCTCAGTACTGCCCCTCCGACAGTGCGGCGCTCCCTCAGTACTGCCCCTCCGACAGTGCAGCGCTCCCTCAGTACTGCCCCTCCGACAGTGCGGCGCTCCCTCAGTACTGCCCCTCCGACAGTGCGGCGCTCCCTCAGTACTGCCCCTCCGACAGTGCGGCGCTCCCTCAGTACCGCCCCTCCGACAGTGCGGCGCTCCCTCAGTACCGCCCCTCCGACAGTGCGGCGCTCCCTCAGTACCGCCCCTCCGACAGTGCGGCGCTCCCTCAGTACCGCCCCTCCGACAGTGCGGCGCTCCCTCAGTACCGCCCCTCCGACAGTGCGGCGCTCCCTCAGTACCGCCCCTCCGACAGTGCGGCGCTCCCTCAGTACCGCCCCTCCGACAGTGCGGCGCTCCCTCAGTACCGCCCCTCCGACAGTGCGGCGCTCCCTCAGTACTGCCCCTCCGACAGTGCGGCGCTCCCTCAGTACTGCCCCTCCGACAGTGCGGCGCTCCCTCAGTACTGCCCCTCCGACAGTGCGGCGCTCCCTCAGTACTGCCCCTCCGACAGTGCGGCGCTCCCTCAGTACCGCCCCTCCGACAGTGCGGCGATCCCTCAGTACTGCCCCTCCGACAGTGCGGCGCTCCCTCAGTACTTCACAATCAGAACAAGGATTGACGTGGATTGAATGGGGTGAAGTTGCTGTATTTCCGCGGTAGATACGAACTAAACCCACTGCAGATATTTAGGGCTAGTAATTAGAAGCATATTTACTATTTTAACAACATGATAAGTGTTAATGACTGCAAATCAACCTCTCTGGGAACTAAAATTCACTATTACAAGTGTGGAGTCTCATTCCTTCAGGAATTGTTTTAGGAGATATTACATTTCAAATTTGATGTTTTCCTTACTTTTCCTTTCTGTCTGTTTTTTTCTCTGTCACCTATTTCTCATCCCAAACTCCACTTGTGCCCCGTGTCCTAACTCACACCAAGTCCCGTTCACCCATCGCCCCCTGTGCTCACTGCCCCGTGTCCTAACTCACACCCAGTCCCGTTCACCCATCACCCCTCTGTGCTCACTGACCCGTGTCCTAACTCACACCCAGTCCCGTTCACCCATCACCCCCCGTGCTCACTGACCCGTGTCCTAACTCGCACCCAGTCCCGTTCACCCATCACCCCCTGTGCTCACTGCCCCGTGTCCTAACTCACACGGAGTCCCCTTCACCCATCACCCCCTGTGCTCACTGCCCCGTGTCCTAACTCACACCCAGTCCCGTTCACCCATCACCCCCTGTGCTCACTGCCCCGTGTCCTAACTCACACCCAGTCCCGTTCACCCATCACCCCCTGTGCTCACTGCCCCGTGTCCTAACTCACACCCAGTCCCGTTCACCCATCACCCCCTGTGCTCACTGCCCCGTGTCCTAACTCGCACCGTGTCCCGTTCACCCATCACCCCCTGTGCTCACTGCCCCCTGTCCTAACTCGCACCCAGTCCCGTTCACCCATCACCCCCTGTACTCACTGCCCCGTGTCCTAACTCACACCAAGTCCCGTTCACCCATCACCCCCTGTGCTCACTGCCCCGTGTCCTAACTCACACCCAGTCCCGTTCACCCATCACCCCCTGTGCTCACTGCCCCGTGTCCTAACTCACACCCAGTCCCGTTCACCCATCGCCCCCTGTGCTCACTGCCCCGTGTCCTAACTCACACCCAGTCCCGTTCACCCATCGCCCCCTGTGCTCACTGCCCCGTGTCCTAACTCACACCCAGTCCCGTTCACCCATCACCCCTGTGCTCACTGCCCCGTGTCCTAACTCGCACCCAGTCCCGTTCACCCATCACCCCCTGTGCTCACTGCCCCGTGTCCTAACTCACACCCAGTCCCGTTCACCCATCACCCCCTGTGCTCACTGCCCCGTGTCCTAACTCACACCCAGTCCCGTTCACCCATCACCCCCTGTGCTCACTGCCCCGTGTCCTAACTCGCACCCAGTCCCGTTCACCCATCAACCCCTGTGCTCACTGCCCCGTGTCCTAACTCACACCAAGTCCCGTTCACCCATCACCCCCTGTGCTCACTGCCCCGTGTCCTAACTCACACCCAGTCCCGTTCACCCATCACCCCCTGTGCTCACTGCCCCGTGTCCTAACTCGCACCCAGTCCCGTTCACCCATCACCCCTGTGCTCACTGCCCCATGTCCTAACTCACACCAAGTCCCGTTCACCCATCACCCCTTTGTGCTCACTGCCCCGTGTCCTAACTCGCACCGTGTCCCGTTCACCCATCACCCCCTGTGCTCACTGCCCCCTGTCCTAACTCACACCCAGTCCCGTTCACCCATCACCCCCTGTGCTCACTGCCCCGTGTCCTAACTCACACCCAGTCCCGTTCACCCATCACCCCCTGTGCTCACTGCCCGTGTCCTAACTCGCACCGTGTCCCGTTCACCCATCACCCCCTGTACTCACTGCCCCGTGTCCTAACTCACACCCAGTCCCGTTCACCCATCACCCCCTGTGCTCGCTGCCCCGTGTCCTAACTCACACCAAGTCCCGTTCACCCATCACCCCCTGTGCTCACTGCCCCGTGTCCTAACTCACACCCAGTCCCGTTCACCCATCACCCCCTGTGCTCACTGCCCCGTGTCCTAACTCACACCCAGTCCCGTTCACCCATCACCCCCTGTGCTCACTGCCCCGTGTCCTAACTCACAGCCAGTCCCGTTCACCTATCACCCCCTGTGCTCACTGCCCCGTGTCCTAACTCACACCCAGTCCCGTTCACCCATCGCCCCCTGTGCTCACTGCCCCGTGTCCTAACTCACACCCAGTCCCGTTCACCCATCACCCCCTGTGCTCACTGCCCCGTGTCCTAACTCGCACCGTCTCCCGTTCACCCATCACCCCCTGTGCTCACTGCCCCGTGTCCTAACTCACACCCAGTCCCGTTCACCCATCACCCCCTGTGCTCGCTGCCCCGTGTCCTAACTCACACCAAGTCCCGTTCACCCATCGCCCCCTGTGCTCACTGCCCCGTGTCCTAACTCACACCCAGTCCCGTTCACCCATCACCCCCTGTGCTCACTGCCCCGTGTCCTAACTCGCACCCAGTCCCGTTCACCCATCACCCCCTGTGCTCACTGCCCCGTGTCCTAACTCGCCCCGAGTCCCGTTCACCCATCACCCTCTGTGCTCACTGCCCCGTGTCCTAACTCACACCCAGTCCCGTTCACCCATCACCCCCTGTGCTCACTGCCCCCGTGTCCTAACTCACACCCAGCCCCGTTCACCCATCACCCCCTGTGCTCACTGCCCCGTGTCCTAACTCGCACCGAGTCCCGTTCACCCATCACCCCCTGTGCTCACTGCCCCGTGTCCTAACTCACACCCAGTCCCGTTCACCCATCACCCCCTGTGCTCACTGCCCCCGTGTCCTAACTCACACCCAGTCCCGTTCACCCATCACACCCTGTGCTCACTGCCCCGTGTCCTAACTCGCACCGAGTCCCGTTCACCCATCACCCCCTGTGCTCACTGCCCCGTGTCCTAACTCACACCCAGTCCCGTTCAACCATCACCCCCTGTGCTCGCTGCCCCGTGTCCTAACTCACGCCTAGTCCCGTTCACCAATCACCCCCTGTGCTCACTGCCCCGTGTCCTAACTCACACCCAGTCCCGTTCACCCATCACCCCCTGTGCTCACTGCCCCGTGTCCTAACTCACACCCAGTCCCGTTCACCCATCACCCCCTGTGCTCACTGCCCCGTGTCCTAACTCGCCCCGAGTCCCGTTCACCCATCACCCGCTGTGCTCACTGCCCCGTGTCCTAACTCACACCCAGTCCCGTTCACCCATCACCCCCTGTGCTCACTGCCCCGTGTCCTAACTCACACCCAGTCCCGTTCACCCATCACCCCCTGTGCTCACTGCCCCGTGTCCTAACTCACACCCAGTCCCGTTCACCCATCACCCCCTGTGCTCACTGCCCATGTCCTAACTCACACCCAGTCCCGTTCACCCATCACCCCCTGTGCTCACTCCCCATGTCCTAACTCACACCGAGTCCCGTTCACCCATCACCCCGTGCTCACTGCCCCGTGTCCTAACTCACACCCAGTCCCGTTCACCCATCACCCCCTGTGCTCACTGCCCCGTGTCCTAACTCACACCCAGTCCCGTTCACCCATCACCCCCTGTGCTCACTGCCCATGTCCTAACTCACACCCAGTCCCGTTCACCCATCACCCCCTGTGCTCACTGTCCCGTGTCCTAACTCACACCCAGTCCCGTTCACCCATCACCCCCTGTGCTCACTGCCCCGTGTCCTAACTGACACCCAGTCCCGTTCACCCATCACCCCCTGTGCTCACTGCCCCGTGTCCTAACTCACACCCAGCCCCGTTCACCCATCACCCCCTGTGCTCACTGCCCCGTGTCCTAACTGACACCCAGTCCCGTTCACACCATCACCCCCTGTGCTCACTGCCCCGTGTCCTAACTCACACCCAGTCCCGTTCACCCATCACCCCCTGTGCTCACTGCCCCGTGCCCTAACTCTCACCCAGTCCCGTTCACCCATCACCCCCTGTGCTCACTGCCCCGTGTCCTAACTCGCCCCGAGTCCCGTTCACCCATCACCCTCTGTGCTCACTGCCCCGTGTCCTAACTCGCCCCGAGTCCCGTTCACCCATCACCCCCTGTGCTCACTGCCCCGTGTCCTAACTCGCCCCGAGTCCCGTTCACCCATCACCCCCCTGTGCTCACTGCCCCGTGTCCTAACTCGCCCCGAGTCCCATTCACCCATCACCCCCTGTGCTCACTGCCCCGTGTCCTAACTCACACCCAGTCCCGTTCACCCATCACCCCCCTGTGCTCACTGCCCCGTGTCCTAACTCACACCCAGTCCCGTTCACCCATCACCCCCTGTGCTCTCTGCCCCGTGTCCTAACACACACCCAGTCCCGTTCACCCATCACCCCCTGTGCTCACTGCCCCGTGTCCTAACTCACACCCAGTCCCGTTCACCCATCACCCCCTGTGCTCACTGCCCCGTGTCCGAACTCACACCCAGTCCCGTTCACCCATCACCCCCTGTGCTCTCTGCCCCGTGTCCTAACTCACACCCAGTCCCGTTCACCCATCACCCCCTGTGCTCACTGACCCGTGTCCTAACTCACACCCAGTCCCGTTCACCCATCACCCCCTGTGCTCACTGCCCCGTGTCCTAACTCACACCCAGTCCCGTTCACCCATCACCCCCTGTGCTCACTGCCCCGTGTCCTAACTCACACCGAGTCCCGTTCACCCATCACCCCCTGTGCTCTCTGCCCCGTGTCCTAACTCACACCCAGTCCCATTCACCCATCATCCCCTGTGCTCACTGCCCCGTGTCCTAACTCGCACCCAGTCCCGTTCACCCATCACCCCCTGTGCTCACTGCCCCATGTCCTAACTCACACCCAGTCCCGTTCACCCATCACCCCCTGTGCTCACTGCCCCGTGTCCTAACTCACACCCAGTCCCGTTCACCCATCACCCCCTGTGCTCACTGCCCCGTGTCCTAACTCACACCCAGTCCCGTTCACCCATCACCCCCTGTGCTCACTGCCCCGTGTCCTAACTCACACCCAGTCCCGTTCACCCATCACCCCGTACTCACTGCCCCGTGTCCTAACTCACACCCAGTCCCGTTCACCCATCACCCCCTGTGCTCACTGCCCCCGTGTCCTAACTCACACCCAGTCCCGTTCACCCATCACCCCCTGTGCTCACTGCCCCGTGTCCTAACTCACACATAGTCCCGTTCACCCATCGCCCCCTGCGCTCACTGCCCGGTGTCCTAACTCACACCCAGTCCCGTTCACCCATCACCCCCTGTGCTCACTGCCCCGTGTCCTAACTCGCCCCGAGTCCCGTTCACCCATCACCCTCTGTGCTCACTGCCCCGTGTCCTAACTCGCCCCGAGTCCCGTTCACCCATCACCCCCTGTGCTCACTGCCCCGTGTCCTAACTCACACCCAGTCCCGTTCACCCATCGCCCCCTGTGCTCACTGCCCCGTGTCCTAACTCGCACCCAGTCCCGTTCACCCATCACCCCCTGTGCTCACTGCCCCGTGTCCTAACTCGCCCCGAGTCCCGTTCACCCATCACCCTCTGTGCTCACTGCCCCGTGTCCTAACTCACACCCAGTCCCGTTCACCCATCACCCCCTGTGCTCACTGCCCCCGTGTCCTAACTCACACCCAGCCCCGTTCACCCATCGCCCCCTGTGCTCACTGCCCCGTGTCCTAACTCACACCCAGTCCCGTTCACCCATCGCCCCCTGTGCTCACTGCCCCGTGTCCTAACTCACACCCAGTCCCGTTCACCCATCGCCCCCTGTGCTCACTGCCCCGTGTCCTAACTGACACCCAGTCCCGTTCACCCATCACCCCCTGTGCTCACTGCCCCGTGTCCTAACTCACACCCAGCCCCGTTCACCCATCACCCCCTGTGCTCACTGCCCCGTGTCCTAACTGACACCCAGTCCCGTTCACCCATCACCCCCTGTGCTCACTGCCCCGTGCCCTAACTCTCACCCAGTCCCGTTCACCCATCACCCCCTGTGCTCACTGCCCCGTGTCCTAACTCGCCCCGAGTCCCGTTCACCCATCACCCTCTGTGCTCACTGCCCCGTGTCCTAACTCGCCCCGAGTCCCATTCACCCATCACCCCCTGTGCTCACTGCCCCGTGTCCTAACTCACACCCAGTCCCGTTCACCCATCACCCCCTGTGCTCACTGCCCCGTGTCCTAACTCACACCCAGTCCCGTTCACCCATCACCCCCTGTGCTCTCTGCCCCGTGTCCTAACACACACCCAGTCCCGTTCACCCATCACCCCCGTGTTCACTGCCCCGTGTCCTAACTCACACCCAGTCCCGTTCACCCATCACCCCTGTGCTCACTGCCCCGTGTCCTAACTCACACCCAGTCCCGTTCACCCATCACCCCCTGTGCTCACTGCCCCGTGTCCTAACTCACACCCAGTCCCGTTCACCCATCACCCCCTGTGCTCACTGCCCCGTGTCCGAACTCACACCCAGTCCCGTTCACCCATCACCCCCTGTGCTCTCTGCCCCGTGTCCTAACTCACACCCAGTCCCGTTCACCCATCACCCCCTGTGCTCACTGACCCGTGTCCTAACTCACACCCAGTCCCGTTCACCCATCACCCCCTGTGCTCACTGCCCCGTGTCCTAACTCACACCCAGTCCCGTTCACCCATCACCCCCTGTGCTCACTGCCCCGTGTCCTAACTCACACCGAGTCCCGTTCACCCATCACCCCCTGTGCTCTCTGCCCCGTGTCCTAACTCACACCCAGTCCCATTCACCCATCATCCCCTGTGCTCACTGCCCCGTGTCCTAACTCGCACCCAGTCCCGTTCACCCATCACCCCCTGTGCTCACTGCCCCGTGTCCTAACTCACACCCAGTCCCGTTCACCCATCACCCCCTGTGCTCACTGCCCCGTGTCCTAACTCACACCCAGTCCCGTTCACCCATCACCCCCTGTGCTCACTGCCCCGTGTCCTAACTCACACCCAGTCCCGTTCACCCATCACCCCGTACTCACTGCCCCGTGTCCTAACTCACACCCAGTCCCGTTCACCCATCACCCCCTGTGCTCACTGCCCCCGTGTCCTAACTCACACCCAGTCCCGTTCACCCATCACCCCCTGTGCTCACTGCCCCGTGTCCTAACTCACACCTAGTCCCGTTCACCCATCGCCCCCTGCGCTCACTGCCCGGTGTCCTAACTCACACCCAGTCCCGTTCACCCATCACCCCCTGTGCTCACTGCCCCGTGTCCTAACTCGCCCCGAGTCCCGTTCACCCATCACCCTCTGTGCTCACTGCCCCGTGTCCTAACTCGCCCCGAGTCCCGTTCACCCATCACCCCCTGTGCTCACTGCCCCGTGTCCTAACTCACACCCAGTCCCGTTCACCCATCGCCCCCTGTGCTCACTGCCCCGTGTCCTAACTCGCACCCAGTCCCGTTCACCCATCACCCCCTGTGCTCACTGCCCCGTGTCCTAACTCGCCCCGAGTCCCGTTCACCCATCACCCTCTGTGCTCACTGCCCCGTGTCCTAACTCACACCCAGTCCCGTTCACCCATCACCCCCTGTGCTCACTGCCCCCGTGTCCTAACTCACACCCAGCCCCGTTCACCCATCACCCCCTGTGCTCACTGCCCCGTGTCCTAACTCGCACCGAGTCCCATTCACCCATCACCCCCTGTGCTCACTGCCCCGTGTCCTAACTCACACCCAGTCCCGTTCACCCATCACCCCCTGTGCTCACTGCCCCCGTGTCCTAACTCACACCCAGTCCCGTTCACCCATCACACCCTGTGCTCACTGCCCCGTGTCCTAACTCGCACCGAGTCCCGTTCACCCATCACCCCCTGTGCTCACTGCCCCGTGTCCTAACTCACACCCAGTCCCGTTCAACCATCACCCCCTGTGCTCGCTGCCCCGTGTCCTAACTCACGCCTAGTCCCGTTCACCAATCACCCCCTGTGCTCACTGCCCCGTGTCCTAACTCACACCCAGTCCCGTTCACCCATCACCCCCTGTGCTCACTGCCCCGTGTCCTAACTCACACCCAGTCCCGTTCACCCATCACCCCCTGTGCTCACTGCCCCGTGTCCTAACTCGCCCCGAGTCCCGTTCACCCATCACCCGCTGTGCTCACTGCCCCGTGTCCTAACTCACACCCAGTCCCGTTCACCCATCACCCCCTGTGCTCACTGCCCCGTGTCCTAACTCACACCCAGTCCCGTTCACCCATCACCCCCTGTGCTCACTGCCCCGTGTCCTAACTCACACCCTGTCCCGTTCACCCATCACCCCCTGTGCTCACTGCCCATGTCCTAACTCACACCCAGTCCCGTTCACCCATCACCCCCTGTGCTCACTCCCCATGTCCTAACTCACACCGAGTCCCGTTCACCCATCACCCCCTGTGCTCACTGCCCCGTGTCCTAACTCACACCCAGTCCCGTTCACCCATCACCCCCTGTGCTCACTGCCCCGTGTCCTAACTCACACCCAGTCCCGTTCACCCATCACCCCCTGTGCTCACTGCCCCGTGTCCTAACTCACACCCAGTCCCGTTCACCCATCACCCCCTGTGCTCACTGCCCATGTCCTAACTCACACCCAGTCCCGTTCACCCATCACCCCCTGTGCTCACTGTCCCGTGTCCTAACTCACACCCAGTCCCGTTCACCCATCACCCCCTGTGCTCACTGCCCCGTGTCCTAACTGACACCCAGTCCCGTTCACCCATCACCCCCTGTGCTCACTGCCCCGTGTCCTAACTCACACCCAGCCCCGTTCACCCATCACCCCCTGTGCTCACTGCCCCGTGTCCTAACTGACACCCAGTCCCGTTCACCCATCACCCCCTGTGCTCACTGCCCCGTGTCCTAACTCGCCCCGAGTTCCGTTCACCCATCACCCTCTGTGCTCACTGCCCCGTGTCCTAACTCGCCCCGAGTCCCATTCACCCATCACCCCCTGTGCTCACTGCCCCGTGTCCTCACTCACACCCAGTCCCGTTCACCCATCACCCCCTGTGCTCACTGCCCCGTGTCCTAACTCACACCCAGTCCCGTTCACCCATCACCCCCTGTGCTCTCTGCCCCGTGTCCTAACACACACCCAGTCCCGTTCACCCATCACCCCCTGTGCTCACTGCCCCGTGTCCTAACTCACACCCAGTCCCGTTCACCCATCACCCCCTGTGCTCACTGCTCCGTGTCCGAACTCACACCCAGTCCCGTTCACCCATCACCCCCTGTGCTCTCTGCCCCGTGTCCTAACTCACACCCAGTCCCGTTCACCCATCACCCCCTGTGCTCACTGACCCGTGTCCTAACTCACACCCAGTCCCGTTCACCCATCACCCCCTGTGCTCACTGCCCCGTGTCCTAACTCACACCCAGTCCCGTTCACCCATCACCCCCTGTGCTCACTGCCCCGTGTCCTAACTCACACCGAGTCCCGTTCACCCATCACCCCCTGTGCTCTCTGCCCCGTGTCCTAACTCACACCCAGTCCCATTCACCCATCATCCCCTGTGCTCACTGCCCCGTGTCCTAACTCGCACCCAGTCCCGTTCACCCATCACCCCCTGTGCTCACTGCCCCGTGTCCTAACTCACACCCAGTCCCGTTCACCCATCACCCCCTGTGCTCACTGCCCCGTGTCCTAACTCACACCCAGTCCCGTTCACCCATCACCCCCTGTGCTCACTGCCCCGTGTCCTAACTCACACCCAGTCCCGTTCACCCATCACCCCGTACTCACTGCCCCGTGTCCTAACTCACACCCAGTCCCGTTCACCCATCACCCCCTGTGCTCACTGCCCCCGTGTCCTAACTCACACCCAGTCCCGTTCACCCATCACCCCCTGTGCTCACTGCCCCGTGTCCTAACTCACACCTAGTCCCGTTCACCCATCGCCCCCTGCGCTCACTGCCCGGTGTCCTAACTCACACCCAGTCCCGTTCACCCATCACCCCCTGTGCTCACTGCCCCGTGTCCTAACTCGCCCCGAGTCCCGTTCACCCATCACCCTCTGTGCTCACTGCCCCGTGTCCTAACTCGCCCCGAGTCCCGTTCACCCATCACCCCCTGTGCTCACTGCCCCGTGTCCTAACTCACACCCAGTCCCGTTCACCCATCACCCCCTGTGCTCACTGCCCCGTGTCCTAACTCACACCCAGTCCCGTTCACCCATCACCCCCTGTGCTCTCTGCCCCGTGTCCTAACACACACCCAGTCCCGTTCACCCATCACCCCCTGTGCTCACTGCCCCGTGTCCTAACTCACACCCAGTCCCGTTCACCCATCACCCCCTGTGCTCTCTGCCCCGTGTCCTAACTCACACCCAGTCCCGTTCACCCATCACCCCCTGTGCTCACTGCCCCGTGTCCTAACTCACACCCAGTCCCGTTCACCCATCGCCCCCTGTGCTCACTGCCCCGTGTCCTAACTCACACCCAGTCCCGTTCACCCATCACCCCCTGTGCTCACTGCCCCGTGTCCTAACTCACACCCAGTCCCGTTCGCCCATCACCCCCTGTGCTCACTGCTCCCGTGTCCTAACTCGCACCGAGTCCCGTTCACCCATCACCCCCTGTGCTCACTGCCCCGTGTCCTAACTCGCCCCGAGTCCCGTTCACCCATCACCCCCTGTGCTCACTGCCCCGTGTCCGAACTCGCACCCAGTCCCGTTCACCCATCACCCCCTGTGCTCACTGCCCCGTGTCCTAACTCACACCGAGTCCCGTTCGCCCATCACCCCCTGTGCTCACTGCCCCGTGTCCTAACTCACACCCAGTCCCGTTCACCCATCACCCCCTGTGCTCACTGCCCCGTGTCCTAACTCACACTCAGTCCCGTTCGCCCATCACCCCCTGTGCTCACTGCCCCGTGTCCTAACTCACACCCAGTCCCGTTCGCCCATCACCCCCTGTGCTCACTGCCCCGTGTCCTAACTCACACCGAGTCCTGATCACCCATCACCCCCTGTGCTCACTGCCCCGTGTCCTAACTCGCCCCGAGTCCCATTCACCCATCACCCCCTGTGCTCACTGCCCCGTGTCCTAACTCGCACCCAGTCCCGTTCACCCATCACCCCCTGTGCTCACTGCCCCGTGTCCTGACTCACACCCAGTCCCGTTCACCCATCACCCCCTGTGCTCACTGCCCCGTGTCCTAACTCGCACCCAGTCCCGTTCACCCATCACCCCCTTTGCTCACTGCCCCGTGTCCTGACTCACACCCAGTCCCGTTCACCCATCACCCCCTGTGCTCACTGCCCCGTGTCCTAACTCACACCCAGTCCCGTTCACCCATCACCCCCTGTGCTCACTGCCCCGTGTCCGAACTCACACCCAGTCCCGTTCACACATCACCCCCTGTGCTCACTGCCCCGTGTCCTAACTCGCACCCAGTCCCGTTCACCCATCACCCCCTGTGCTCACTGCCCCGTGTCCTAACTCACACCCAGTCCCGTTCACCCATCACCCCCTGTGCTCACTGCCCCGTGTCCTAACTCACACCAAGTCCCGTTCACTCATCACCCCCCGTGCTCACTGCCCCGTGTCCTAACTCACACCGAGTCCCGTTCGCCCATCACCCCCTGTGCTCACTGCCCCGTGTCCTAACTCGCACCCAGTCCCGTTCACCCATCACCCCCTGTGCTCACTGCCCTGTGTCCTAACTCACACCCAGTCCCGTTCACCCATCACCCCCTGTGCTCACTGCCCCGTGCCCTAACTCGCACCCAGTCCCGTTCACCCATCACCCCCTGTGCTCACTGCCCCGTGTCCTAACTCACACCCAGTCCCGTTCACCCATCACCCCCTGTGCTCACTGCCCGTGTCCTAACTCACACCCAGTCCCGTTCACCCATCACCCCCTGTGCTCACTGCCCCGTGTCCTAACTCAGACCGAGTCCCGTTCACCCATCACCCCCTGTGCTCACTGCCCCGTGTCCTAACTCACACCCAGTCCCGTTCACCCATCACCCCCTGTGCTCACTGCCCCGTGTCCTAACTCACACCCAGTCCCGTTCACCCATCACCCCCTGTGCTCTCTGCCCCGTGTCCTAACTCACACCCAGTCCCATTCACCCATCATCCCCTGTGCTCACTGCCCCGTGTCCTAACTCGCACCCAATCCCGTTCACCCATCACCCCCTGTGCTCACTGCCCCGTGTCCTAACTCACACCCAGTCCCGTTCACCCATCACCCCCTGTGCTCACTGCCCCGTGTCCTAACTCACACCCAGTCCCGTTCACCCATCACCCCCTGTGCTCACTGCCCCGTGTCCGAACTCACACCCAGTCCCGTTCACACATCACCCCCTGTGCTCACTGCCCCGTGTCCTAACTCGCACCCAGTCCCGTTCACCCATCACCCCCTGTGCTCACTGCCCCGTGTCCTAACTCACACCCAGTCCCGTTCACCCATCACCCCCTGTGCTCACTGCCCCGTGTCCTAACTCACACCAAGTCCCGTTCACCCATCACCCCCCGTGCTCACTGCCCCGTGTCCTAACTCACACCGAGTCCCGTTCGCCCATCACCCCCTGTGCTCACTGCCCCGTGTCCTAACTCGCACCCAGTCCCGTTCACCCATCACCCCCTGTGCTCACTGCCCTGTGTCCTAACTCACACCCAGTCCCGTTCACCCATCACCCCCTGTGCTCACTGCCCCGTGCCCTAACTCGCACCCAGTCCCGTTCACCCATCACCCCCTGTGCTCACTGCCCCGTGTCCTAACTCACACCCAGTCCCGTTCACCCATCACCCCCTGTGCTCACTGCCCGTGTCCTAACTCACACCCAGTCCCGTTCACCCATCACCCCCTGTGCTCACTGCCCCGTGTCCTAACTCAGACCGAGTCCCGTTCACCCATCACCCCCTGTGCTCACTGCCCCGTGTCCTAACTCACACCCAGTCCCATTCACCCATCATCCCCTGTGCTCACTGCCCCGTGTCCTAACTCGCACCCAGTCCCGTTCACCCATCACCCCCTGTGCTCACTGCCCCGTGTCCTAACTCACACCCAGTCCCGTTCACCCATCACCCCCTGTGCTCACTGCCCCGTGTCCTAACTCACACCCAGTCCCGTTCACCCATCACCCCCTGTGCTCACTGCCCCGTGTCCTAACTCACACCCAGTCCCGTTCACCCATCACCCCGTACTCACTGCCCCGTGTCCTAACTCACACCCAGTCCCGTTCACCCATCACCCCCTGTGCTCACTGCCCCCGTGTCCTAACTCACACCCAGTCCCGTTCACCCATCACCCCCTGTGCTCGCTGACCTGCACTGGCTCCCGGTCCGGCAACGCCTCGATTTTAAAATTCTCCATCCTCGTTTTCAAATCCCCTCCACGGCCTCGACCCCTCTCCCTATCTCTGTAACCTCCTCCAGCCCCACAACCCTCCGAGATCTCTGCGCTCCTCCAATTCTGGCCTCTTGCGCATCCCCCGATTGCCATCGCTCCACCATTGGCGGCCGTGCCTTCAGCCGCCTGGGCCCCGAGCTCTGGAATTCCCTCCCTAAACCTCTCCGCCTCTCTCTCCTCCTTTAAGACGCTCCTTAAAACCGACCTCTTTGACCACCTTAAACATTCACTCCCTCCACCACCGGCGCACCGTGGCTGCAGTGTGGACCATCTACAAGATGCATTGCAACTCGCCAAGGCTTCATCGGCAGCACCTCCCAAACCCGCGACCTCTTCCACCTAGAAGGACAAGGGCAGCAGGCGCATGGGAACACCACCACCTCCAAGTTCCCCTCCAAGTCACACACCATCCTGACTTGGAAA
>NW_028225185.1:17463099-17495599 GCF_052327205.1 Somniosus microcephalus | reverse complement strand
TGGGAGGAGGGGAACAGCTGGCTGTGAGCCACCGCCATGTTCCCTGTGTTGTTAAAGTTGTAAAGGCTTCTGCAAAAGGTGGGGGCTGGGGTGGTGTCTGATAGATGTGTTGTGGGTGGCGGTGTGTGTGTGTGGGGCCGAGAACCCGGATAAGAATCCGAGACGGGGCAGTGGGGGTGGGGGGGGGGGGGGAGAGGAGGGGCGTTTACTGGGCCCCACGGGGTAGCTGCCCCCTTTAACATTCACCGCTAGTGCTCCCCCCATGGCCAAATAGCTGAATTCAGCACCGGGTGTGTTGCCGAGCTACGCCGAACAGGAAGGTCCCATGGTCCCCAGTGCTGAGTTAGTTGATCCCAGTCGGGGCGATTTGCTTCATTACCCATGGATTGGGTGTGTGTGTGTGTGTAGGGGGAAGGGCGGGGTATTTGTGGGGGGTGGTGGGAATAAAACAAGCAGCATGGGGTAGCCTGCCCTTCACCGTTATCAAATGGCCACTGCTGGGAAAAAAAACACGCACGCGGGATGGCATTGGTCGAGGGCGAGAGGTTGGCCGCGAGGCCCCCCCTGACCAAATAGTCGGCGTTCCCTGCACTCAGTTGGAGTACAGCTGCTCGGGTGAGGGCGCGGGACGAATGCTGATGCCTTCGGGTGGCAAGCGCGGGCAAACAGGAATGAAACGTGTTCCGTACCGAGCCAAGGCGGCATCCTCTCCTTCAGCACACGCCGAGAGGCTTCCCCCCCTCTCTTTCAGACAAATTCTGTCTGCAACCCATAAATCTCCCTTTGTTCTGCGGTCACCTCCTTCCCTCCACCACCGCCTGAGTCAGCACTTCACACAGCCGCAAACCTGCAGCCCCGACACATCTGAACAGCGAGAGTTAGCAAAAAAAACAACAAGCCCCGGCTTCTGAATCAGCCCCACGGGCCCCAGGGAGAATATGGAGACACCTGGTGCTGATTCGACTCCGTAAATCACAGCTCATCCAACACTCCTGCTGCCGTCCCGTGTCCTAACTCGCACCGAGTCCCGTTCACCCATCACCCCCCTCTGCTCGCTGACGTACATTGGATCCCAATCCGGCAACACCTCGATTCTAAAATTCTCCATCCTTGTGTTCAAATCCCCTCCATGGCCTCCTCGCCCCCCTCTCTCTGTCTCTGTGGCCTCCTCCAGCCCCACAACCCTCCGAGATCTCGGCGCTCCTCCAATTCCGGCCTCTCGCGCATCCCCCGATTTCCATCGCTGCACCATTGGCGGCCGTGCCTTCAGCCGCCGGGGCCCCGAGCTCTGGAATTCCCTCCCTAAACCTCTCCGCCTCTCTCTCCTCCTTTAAGACGCTCCTTAAAACCGACCTCTTTGACCAAGCTTTTGGTCACCTGTCCTAATATCTCCTTATGTGGCTCGGTGTCAAATTTTGTCTGATAATCGCTCCTGTGAAGCACCTTGGGACGTTTTACTATGTTAAAGGCGCTATATAAATGCAGGTTGTTGTTAGTTTTAAGTGCATTAGAAAATAGTCAGGAAAGACATGTTAGGTCGGTTGCAATGAATTGGAGAAGGAACTTGAAATTAGCGTTGCATTGATATGAATCACATGGTGACGTCATCTAAGACGTATGTTCGGTGTAAGGGGGAGCTAAGGTGTAACTCAACTGAATCATAGTACGATTGGTGTCAGTCCGTGGTCCAGTGGGACGCACTCTCTCTCTCACCTCTGAGTCAGAAGGTCGTGGGTTCGAGTCCCCGCTCCACGAGACTTGAGCCCCATAATCCAGGCCGACACTCCCGGTGCCAGTACTGAGGGAGCGCCGCACTGTCGGAGGGGCAGTACTGTGGGAGCGCCGCACTGTCGGAGGGGCAGTACTGAGGGAGCGCCGCACTGTCGGAGGGGCAGTACTGAGGGAGCGCCGCACTGTCGGAGGGGCAGTACTGTGGGAGCGCCGCACTGTCGGAGGGACAGTACTGAGGGAGCGCCGCACTGTCAGAGGGGCAGTACTGAGGGAGCGCCGCACTGTCGGAGGGGCAGTACTGTGGGAGCGCCGCACTGTCGGAGGCGCAGTACTGAGGGAGCGCCGCACTGTCGGAGGGGCAGTACTGAGGGAGTGCCGCACTGTCGGAGGGGCAGTACTGTGGGAGCGCCGCACTGTTGGAGGCGCAGTACTGAGGGAGCGCCGCACTGTCGGAGGGGCGGTACTGAGGGAGCGCCGCACTGTCGGAGGGGTGGTACTGAGGGGGCGCCGCACTGTCGGAGGCGCAGTACTGAGGGAGCGCCGCACTGTCGGAGGGGCAGTACTGAGGGAGTGCCGCACTGTCGGAGGGGCAGTACTGTGGGAGCGCCGCACTGTCGGAGGCGCAGTACTGAGGGAGCGCCGCACTGTCGGAGGGGCAGTACTGAGGGAGCGCCGCACTGTCGGAGGGGCGGTACTGAGGGAGCGCCGCACTGTCGGAGGGGCAGTACTGAGGGAGCGCCGCACTGTCGGAGGGGCGGTACTGAGGGAGCGCCGCACTGGCAGAGGGGCGGTACTGAGGGAGCGCCGCACTGTCGAATGGGCAGTACTGAAGGAGCGCCGCACTGCCAGAGGGTCGGTACTGGTGGTGCGCCACACTGTTGGAGGGGTAGTACTGAGGGAGCGCCGCACTGTTGGAGAGGCAGTGCTGAGGGAGGGCCGCACTGTCGGAGGGGAGGAACTGAGGGGGCGCCGCACTGTCAGAGAGGCAGTACTGAGGGAGCGCCACACTGTCGAATGGGCAGTACTGAAGGAGCGCCGCACTGCCAGAGGGTCGGTACTGGTGGTGCGCCACACTGTTGGAGAGGCAGTGCTGAGGGAGGGCCGCACTGTCGGAGGGTCGGTACTGAGGGAGCGCCGCACTGTTGGTGGGGTAGTAGTGAGGGAGCGCCGCACTGTTGGAGGGGCAGTACTGAGGGAGCACCGCACTGTCGGAGGGGCAGTACTGAGGGAGCGCCGCACTGTCGGAGGGGCAGTACTGAGGGAGCACCGCACTGTCGGAGGGGCAGTACTGAGGGAGCGCCGCACTGTCGGAGGGGCAGTACTGAGAGAGTGCCGCACTGTCGGAGGGACAGTACTGAGGGAGCGCCGCACTGTCGGAGGGGCAGTACTGAGAGAGTGCCGCACTGTCGGAGGGACAGTACTGAGGGAGCGCTGCACTGTCAGAGGGACAGTACTGAGGGAGCGCCGCACTGTCGGAGGGGTAGTTGTGAGGGAGCGCCGCACTGTCGGAGGTGCCGTCTTTCAGATGAGACATTAAATCGAGGCCCTGTTTGCCCTCTCAGGTGGATGTAAAAGATCCCGCGGCCACTATTGGAAGAAGAGCAGGGGGAGTTCTCCCCGGTGTCCTGGGGCCAATATTTATTCCTCAACCAACATCACTAAAAACAGATGATCCGGTCATTATCACATTGCAGTTTGTGGGAGCTTGCTGTGCACAAATTGATTGCCGCGTTTCCTACATTACAACAGTGACCACACTTCAAAAAAAAGTAACTTAATTGGCTGTGAGGGGCTTCGGGACGCACCGAGAGGCGGTGAGAGACGCGGGAGAAATGCGAGTCTTTCTTTGTATTTAATTCTATTTCTCAGTTCTGCCAAGTTTGGGAAGCCGAGACGGATGCCCGGCTCCTGGCCGGGAATCTCGGAGCGGACTGTGTTCTCTCCACTGGTGTTGTCCTGCAGGTCTGGGAGGTGCTCATTGCCGTAAGAGAACTACGAGGCACTTGGTCTAAGCGTTAAACAAAGCTTTAATCAACTGTTTTACAACATGGCGGTCTAGTTGTGTCCTTCACTAGTTCCTGTTAAGAATGTCCTGCGCAAGCTGGGCCCGTGCCCGAGTATTTATACTCTCCCTGGACAGCGCCACCCGCAGGCCGCTCAGTATTATTTCATAAGTCTTTCTTTCATGAATGACTGATTCATGTCAATCATCTTTAATCCCCCCTGCCAACCCCCCCACCCCCCGGCAGTAATTTCTGGGGCCTCTCGGCCTCTTAAGCCTTAAGAAAAAAAAGGCGAGATTGCTTATTGCGGCAACGCGGGTTCCAAACATTCCCGGCAACAAGGGAAGCAACTCTTCTGTGCCGAACCTTGTTTACGCAGGGAGCCAGAGAGCAACTAGAAGCAGGGGGGGGGGGCGGTAGTCGTGGCGGGGGGGGGGGGGGGCGGTCGGGCAGCCTCAAGGAAACACTTGTTTCCTCTCTTTGATAAGCTGGCCGATTTAGAGATGGCCATTCCCCTTGGCCAAGGTCATTCTGAAGGTTTGTTTTCCTGCCCTGTCTTCCTGGAGAATTCCTTGCCGAACAAATTGTTCTACGAATGCTTCCAGTCAACATCGCGCGCTCTCTGCCTCCTCTCCGCACCCCCCCCCCCCCGGCAACAAGATAATGGTTCACTTTTTATTGATATTTATATAACCCAGGGAGAAAAAGGTTATCCACTTCGTTAGGAAGAATGAAAAAAGCAAATTATTATTTAACTGGAGAGAGATTACAAAATGCGGCGGTCCAGAGGGATCTGGGTGTCCTCGGACATGAAACACAAAAAGTTAGCATGCAGGTGCAGCAAGTAATTAGGAAGGCTAATGGAATGTTGGCCTTTATTGCAAAGGGGATGGAGTATAAAAGCAGGGAAGTCCTGCTACAACTGTACAGGGCGCTGGTGAGGCCACACCTGGAGTACTGCGCACAGTTTTGGTCTCCTTATACTTGCATTGGAGGCAGTTCAGAGACGATTCACTCGGTTGATTCCTGGGATGAAGGGGTTGACTTATGAGGAAAGGTTGAGCAGGTTGGGCCGACACTCATTGGAGTTTAGAAGAATGAGAGGTGATTTTATTGAAACATGATACTGAGGGGGACTTGACAGGGTAGATACTGAGAAGATGTTTCCCCTCGTGGGGGAATCTAGAACTCGGGGGCACAGTTTCAGGATAAGGGGGCGCCCATTTAAATCGGAGATGAGGAGGAATTTCTTCTCTCAGAGGGTCGTGAATCTGTGGAATTCTCTACCCCAGAGAGCCGTGGAGGCAGAGTCACTGAATATATTTAAGGTGGAGACAGACAGATTTTTGAACGGTAAAGGAGTCGAGGGGTATGGGGAGCGGGCAGGGAAGTGGAGTTGAGCCAAAGATCAAATCAGCCATGATCTTATTTTTAAAAACAGTTTTTTAAAATTCATTGATGGGATGTGGGCGTCGCTGGAAAGGCCGGCATTTAGTGCCCATCCCTAATTGCCCTTGAGAAGGTGGTGGTGAGCCGCCTTCTTGAACCGCTGCAGTCCGTGTGGTGTAGGTACACCCACAATGCTGTTAGGAAGGGAGTTCCAGGATTTTGGCCCAGCGACAGTGAAGGAACGGCGATACAGGTTCAAGTCAGGATGGTGTGTGACTTGGAGGGGAACTTGGAGGTGGTGGTGTTCCCGTGCGTCTGCTGCCCTTGTCCTTCTAGGTGGAAGAGGTGGCGGGTTTGGGAGGTGCTGCCGAAGAAGCCTTGGCGAGTTGCTGCAGTGCATCTTGTAGATGGTACACACTGCAGCCACGGTGCGCCGGTGGTGGAGGGAGTGAATGTTTAAGGTGGTGGATGGGGTGCCGATCAAGCGGGCTGCTTTGTCCTGGATGGTGTCGAGCTTCTTGAGTGTTGTTGGAGCTGCACTCATCCAGGCAAGTGGAGAGTATTCCATCACACTCCTGACTTGTGCCTTGTAGATGGTGGAAAGGCTTTGTGGAGTCAGGAGGTGAGACACTCGCCGCAGAATTCCCAGAATGGCGGAGCAGGTTCGAGGGGCCGACTGACCTACTCCTGCTCCTAAGTCTTACAGAACACCGTCCCAAGGGTATCTCACACAGGAGAAGTCAATATACAAATTTGATCTTCGAGCGAGACGAGGACAGGTGACCGAATGCTTCGAAGGAGGGTCTTAAAGGAGAGAGCGAGGCGGAGAGGTTTAGGGAGGGAATTCCAGAGCTCGGAGCCCAGGCGGCTGAAGGCACGTCCGCCAATGGTGGAGCGATGGAAATGATAGACTTGCATTTCTCCAGCGCCATTCACCACCACAGGACGTCCCAAAGAGCTTTACAGCCAATGAAGTACTTTTTGAAGTGTGGTCACTGTTGTAATGTAGGAAACGCAGCAGCCAATTTGCGCACAGCAAGCTCCCACAAACTGCAATGTGACAATGATCGGATCATCTGTTTTTAGCGATGTTGGTTGAGGGATAAATATTGGCGCCAGGACACCGGGGAGAACTCCCCCTGCTCTTCTTCCAATAGTGGCCGTGGGATCTTTTACATCCACCCGAGAGGGCAGACGGGGCCTCGGTTTAACGTCTCATCCGAAAGACGGCACCTCCGACAGTGCGGCGCTCCCTCAGTACTGCCCCTCCGACAGTGCGGCGCTCCCTCAGTACTGCCCCTCCAACAGTGCGGCGCTCCCTCAGTACTGCCCCTCCGACAGTGCGGCGCTCCCTCAGTACCACCCCTCCAACAGTGCGGCGCTCCCTCAGTACCGCCCCTCCGACAGTGCGGCGCTCCCTCAGTACTGCCCCTCCGACAGTGTGGCGCTCCCTCAGTACTGCCCCTCCGACAGTGCGGCGCTCCCTCAGTACCGCCCCTCCGACAGTGCGGCGCTCCCTCAGTACCGTCCCTCTGACAGTGCGGCGCTCCCTCAGTACCGCCCCTCCGACAGTGCAGCGCTCCCTCAGTACTGCCCCTCCGACAGTGCGGCGCGCCCTCAATACAGCCCCTCCGACAGTGCGGCGCTCCCTCAGTACCGCCCCTCCGACAGTGCGGCGCTCCCTCAGTACCGCCCCTTCGACAGTGCGGCGCTCCCTCAGTACCGCCCCTCCGACAGTGCAGTGCTCCCTCAGTACTGCCCCTCCGACAGAGCGGCGCTCCCTCAGTACTGCCCCTCTGACAGTGCGGCGCTCCCTCAGTACCGCCCCTCCGACAGTGCGGCGCTCCCTCAGTACCACCCCTCCGACAGTGCGGCGCTCCCTCAGGACTGCCCCTCCGACAGTGCGGCGCTCCCTCAGTACCGCCCCTCCGACAGTGCGGCGCTCCCTCAGTACCGCCCCTCCGACAGTGCGGCGCTCCCTCAGTACTGCCCCTCCGACAGAGCGGCGCTCCCTCAGTACCGCCCCTCCGACAGTGCGGCGCTCCCTCAGTACCGCCCCTCCGACAGTGCGGCGCTCCCTCAGTACCGCCCCTCTGACAGTGCGGCGCTCCCTCAGTACTGCCCCTCCGACAGAGCGGCGCTCCCTCAGGACTGCCCCTCTGACAGTGCGGCGCTCCCTCAGTACTGCCCCTCCGACAGAGCGGCGCTCCCTCAGGACTGCCCCTCCGACAGTGCGGCGCTCCCTCAGAACTGGCACTGAGAAGGTCGGCCTGGATTTTTGTTTCGAGTCTCGGAGTGGGGCTTGAAGCTTCTGACTCAGCAGCGAGAGAGTTCTACAAACCGAGTCTTAGCCGACACCTTTTCACATATACAGATGTTGCATTACGAATGGAAGCTGTTACCTTGCAGACATGATTCAAGTCTCGCAGAATCAAGACACTGTTCCTTTCATTAATTGTGTGGATGTGGGTTGTCAATATTCAAAGCAATTAGCTTGATGTTCTCAGGAACGGTCCAGACAGTGTGTAAGTGCAGCGAGCTGGTTTCTCACCACAGTCTAGACGATACCTACACAACACCTGGGCAGGCAGGTCTGAGATTGACAGGATCACAGGATAATCGCTCATCAGAAAGGCCATTCGGCCCATTTACATTCGCCCACCAACACAGACCCTACACTCCTCCCTATTACACAGAATTACGTAGAATTTGCAGCACAGGACCAGGCCGTTGAGACCAAAAGCTCCCGCTACACTGTCCAATCAAACACTCCCAGGGCAGGTACAGCACGGGTTAGATACAGAGTAAAGCTCCCTCTACACTGTCCCATCAAACACTCCCAGGGCAGGTACAGCACGGGTTAGATACAGAGTAAAGCTCCCTCTACACTGTCCCATCAAACACTCCCAGGGCAGGTACAGCACGGGTTAGATACAGAGTAAAGCTCCCTCTACACTGTCCCATCAAACACTCCCAGGGCAGGTACAGCACAGGGTTAGATACAGAGTAAAGCTTCCTCTACACTGTCCCATCAAACACTCCCAGGGCAGGTACAGCACGGGTTAGATACAGAGTAAAGCTCCCTCTACACTGTCCCACCAAACATTCCCAGGGCAGGTACAGCACGGGTTAGATATAGAGTAAAGCTCCCTCTACACTGTCCCATCAAACACTCCCAGGGCAGGTACAGCACGGGTTAGATACAGAGTAAAGCTCCCTCTACACTGTCCCATCAAACACTCCCAGGGCAGGTACAGCACGGGTTAGACACAGAGTAAAGCTCCCTCTACACTGTCCCATCAAACACTCCCAGGGCAGGCACAGCATGGGTTAGATACAGAGTAGAGCTCCCTCTACACTGTCCCATCAAACACTCCCAGGGCAGGTACAGCACGGGTTAGTTACAGAGTAAAGCTCCGTCCACACTGTCCCATCAAACACTCCCAGGGCAGGTACAGCACGGGTTAGATACAGAGTAAAGCTCCCTCTGCACTGTCCCCATCAAACACTCCCAGGGCAGGTACAGCACGGGTTAGATACAGAGTAAAGCTCCCTCTACACTGTCCCATCAAACACTCCCAGGGCAGGTACAGCACGGGTTAGATACAGAGCAAAGCTCCCTCTACACTGTCCCGTCAAACAGTCCCAGGGCAGGTACAGCACGGGTTAGATACAGAGCAATGCTCCCTCTACACTGTCCCATCAAACACTCCCAGGGCAGGTACAACACGGGTTAGATACAGAGCAAAGCTCCCTCTACACTGTCCCGTCAAACACTCCCAGGGCAGGTACAGCACGGGTTAGATACAGAGCAAAGCTCCCTCTACACTGTCCCATCAAACACTCCCAGGGCAGGTACAGCACGGGTTAGATACAGAGCAAAGCTCCCTCTACACTGTCCCATCAAACACTCCCAGGGCAGATACAGCACGGGTTAGATACAGAGTAAAGCTCCCTCTACACTGTCCCATCAAACACTGTCCCATCAAACACTCCCAGGGCAGGTACAGCACGGGTTAGATACAGAGTAAAGCTCCCTCTACACTGTCCCCATCAAACACTCCCAGGGCAGGTACAGCACGGGTTAGATACAGAGTAAAGCTCCCTCTACACTGTCCCGTCAAACACTCCCAGGGCAGGTACAGCACGGGTTAGATACAGAGTAAAGCTCCCTCTACACTGTCCCGTCAAACAGTCCCAGGGCAGCTACAGCACGGGTTAGATAAAGAGGACAGCTCCCTCTACACTGTCCCATCAAACACTCCCAGGGCAGGTACAGCACGGGTTAGATACAGAGTAAAGCTTCCTCTACAATGTCCCATCAAACACTCCCAGGGCAGGTACAGTACGGGTTAGATACAGAGTAAAGCTCCCTCTACACTGTCCCCATCAAACACTCCCAGGGCAGGTACAGTATGGGTCAGATACAGAGTAAAGCTCCCTCTACACTGTCCCATCAAACACTCCCAGGGCAGGTACAGTACGGGTTAGATACAGAGTAAAGCTCCCTCTACACTTTCCCATCAAACACACCAGGGCAGGTACAGCACAGGTTAGATACAGAGTAAAGCTCCCTCTACGCTGTCCCATCAAACACTCCCAGGGCAGGTACAGCACGGGTTACATACAGAGGAAAGCTCCCTCTACACTGTCCCATCAAACACTCCCAGGACAGGGACAGCACGGGTTAGATACAGAGTAAAGCTCCCTCTACACTGTCCCATCAAACACTCCCAGGGCAGGTACAGCTCGGGTTAGATACAGAGTAAAGCTCCCTCTACACTGTCCCATCAAACACTCCCAGGGCAGGTACAGCACGGGTTAGATACAGAGTAAAGCTCCCTCTACACTGTCCCCATCAAACACTCCCAGGGCAGGTACAGCACGGGTTAGATACAGAGTAAAGCTCCCTCTACACTGTCCCGTCAAACACTCCCAGGGCAGGTACAGCACGGGTTAGATACAGAGTAAAGCTCCCTCTACACTGTCCCGTCAAACAGTCCCAGGGCAGCTACAGCACGGGTTAGATAAAGAGGACAGCTCCCTCTACACTGTCCCATCAAACACTCCCAGGGCGGGTACAGCACGGGTTAGATACAGAGTAAAGCTCCCTCTACACTGTCCCATCAAACACTCCCAGGGCAGGTACAGCACGGGTTAGATACAGAGTAAAGCTCACTCTACACTGTCCCATCAAACACTCCCAGGGCAGGTACTGCACGGGTTAGATACAGAGTAAAGCTCCCTCTACACTGTCCCATCAAACACTCCCAGGGCAGGTACAGCACGGGTTCGATACAAAGTAAAGCTCCCTCTACACTGTCCCATCAAACACTCCCAGGACAGGTACAGCACGGGTTAGATAAAGAGCAAAGCTCCCTCTACACTGTCCCATCAAACACTCCCAGGGAAGGTACAGCACGGGTTAGATACAGAGCAAAGCTCCCTCTACACTGTCCCGTCAAACAGTCCGAGGGCAGCTACAGCACGGGTTAGATGCAGAGCAAAGCTCCCTCTACACTGTCCCGTCAAACAGTCCCAGGGCAGCTACAGCACGGGTTAGATGCAGAGCAAAGCTCCCTCTACACTGTCCCATCAAACACTCCCAGGGCAGGTACAGCACGGGTTAGATACAGAGTAAAGCTCCCTCTACACTGTCCCATCAAACACTCCCAGGGCAGGTACAGCACGGGTTAGATACAGAGTAAAGCTCCCTCTACACTGTCCCATCAAACACTCCCAGGGCAGGTACAGCACGGGTTAGATACAGAGTAAAGCTCCCTGTACACTGTCCCATCAAACACTCCCAGGGCAGGTACAGCACAGGTTAGATACAGAGTAAAGCTCCCTCTACACTGTCCCATCAAACACTCCCAGGGCAGGTACAGCACGGGTTAGATACAGAGTAAAGCTCCCTCTACACTGTCCCATCAAACACTCCCAGGGCAGGTACAGCACGGGTTAGATACAGAGTAAAGCTCCCTCTACACTGTCCCCATCAAACACTCCCAGGACAGGTACAGCACGGGTTAGATACAGAGTAAAGCTCCCTCTACACTGTCCCATCAAACACTCCCAGGGCAGGTACAGCACGGGTTAGATACAGAGTAAAGCTCCCTCTACACTGTCCCATCAAACACTCCCAGGGCAGGTACAGCACGGGTTAGATACAGAGTAAAGCTCCCTCTACACTGTCCCATCAAACACTCCCAGGGCAGGTACAGCACGGGTTAGATACAGAGTAAAGCTCCCTCTACACTTTCCCATCAAACACTCCAGGGCAGGTACAGCACAGGTTAGATACAGAGTAAAGCTCCCTCTACGCTGTCCCATCAAACACTCGCAGGGCAGGTACATCACGGGTTAGAACAGAGTAAAGCTCCCTCTCCAATGTCCCATGAAACACTACCAGGGCAGGCACAGCACGGGTTAGATACAAAGGAAAGCTCCCTCTACACTGTCCCATCAAACACCCCCAGGGCAGGTAGAGCACGGGTTAGATACAGAGTAAAGCTCCCTCTACACTGTCCCATCAAACACTCCCAGGGCAGGTAAATTACGGGTTATATACAGAGTAAAGCTCCCTCTACACTGTCCCATCAAACACTCCCAGGGCAGGTACAGTACGGGTTAGATACAGAGTAAAGCTCCCTCTACACTGTCCCCATCAAACACTCCCAGGACAGGTACAGCACGGGTTAGATACAGAGTAAAACTCCCTCTACACTGTCCCATCAAACACTCCCAGGGCATGTACAGCACGGGTTAGATACAGAGTAAAGCTCGCTCTACACTGTCCCATCAAACACTCCCAGGGCAGGTTCAGCATGGGTTAGATACAGAGTAAAGCTCCCTCTACACTGTCCCTTGAAACACTCCCAGGGCAGGTACAGCACGGGTTAGATACAGAGTAAAGCTCCCTCTACACTGTCCCCATCAAACACTCCCAGGGCAGGTACAGCATGGGTTAGATACAGAGTAAAGCTCCCTCTACACTGTCCCCATCAAACACTCCCAGGGCAGGTTCAGCACGGGTTAGATACAGAGTAAAGCTCCCTCTACACTGTCCCATCAAACACTCCCGGGGCAGGTACAGCACGGGTTAGATACAGAGTAAAGCTCCCTCTACACTGTCCCATCAAACACTCCCAGGGCAGGTACTGCACGGGTTAGATACAGAGTAAAGCTCCCTTTACACTGTCCCATCAAACACTCCCAGGGCAGGTACAGCACGGGTTAGATACAGAGTAAAGCTGCCTCTACACTGTCCCATCAAACACTCCCAGGGCAGGTACAGCACGGGTTAGATACAGAGTAAAGCTCCCTCTACACTGTCCCATCAAACACTCCCAGGGCAGGTACAGCACGGGTTAGATACAGAGTAAAGCTCCCTGTACACTGTGCCATCAAACACTCCCAGGGCAGGTACAGCACGGGTTAGATACAGAGTAAAGCTCCGTCTACACTGTCCCATCAAACACTCCCAGGGCAGGTACAGCGCGGGGTTAGATATAGAGTAAAGCTCCCTCTTCACTGTCCCATCAAACACTCCCAGGGCAGATACAGCACGGGTTAGATACAGAGTAAAGCTCCCTCTACACTGATAAACAAAGAAAATACTGCAGATGCTGGAAATCTGAAATAACAACAGAAAATGCTGGAGACACTCAGCAGGTCAGGCCGCATCTGTGAAGAGAGAAACACAGTTAACGTTTCAGGTCGTTGACCTTTCATCAGAACTGGAAAAAAAAGCAGGAAAGTGTCGGAGCTGGGAAAGCGGGGAGGGGATGATAGAACAAAAGGGAAGGGTCTGTGTATGGATAGAAGGTGTAGTGTATGTACCTTTAAGAGAGAACTACTTTGTACAGCTCCTGTATACTGTAGTACCGGCAGTGACCACACCTGTATATAAGCCCTGAGTAGGCATCTGTACTGTTAGTTATTAGACTACCCTCATCCAGTAAACACCTGTTGATTGTGGATCTGCAGTCTCCGTCTGTTTATTGAAGAACACCATACCTGAAGATTCACGGATTTAATAGAAGGCAGGAGAGGTTAAGAGGCATTAAGAGATATTCAAGGCAAAAGGAGATGGTAAAAGGCAGATTATTATCTGAACGGCAATAGATTGGGGAGACCTGGGTGTCCTTGTGCACCAGTCGCTGAAGGTAAGCATGCAGGTGCAGCAGGCGGTTAAGAAGGCAAATGGTATGTTGGCCTTCGTAGCGAGAGGGTTCGAGTACAGGAACAAGGATGTCTTGCTGCAGTGGTACAGGGCCTCGGTGAGACCGCACCTTGAGTATTGTGTGCAGTTTTGGTCGCCTTATCTGAGGAAGGATGTTCTTGCCATGGAGGGAGTGCAGCGAAGATTCACCAGACTGATACCTGGGATGGCAGGAATGACGTACAAGGAGAGATTGGGTCGATTGGGCTTATACTCGCTGGAGTTTAGAAGAATGAGAGGGGATCTTATTGAAACTTATGAAATTCTAACAGGACTGGACAGACTAGATGCAGGAAGGATGTTCCCGATGGCCGGGGAGTCCAGAACCAGGGGTCACAGTCTAAGGATAAGGGGTAAGCCATTTAGGACTGAGATGAGGAGGAATTTCTTCACCCAGAGAGTGGTGAACCTGTGGAATTCTCTACCACAGAAGGCAGTAGAGGCCAATTCATTAAATATATTCAAGAAGGAGTTGGATATATTTCTTGAGGCTAAAGGGATCAAGGGATATGGGGAGAAGGCAGGGACAGGGTACTGAATTTGGATGATCAGCCATGATCTCATTGAATGGCGGAGCAGGCTCGAGGGGCCGAATGGCCTACTCCTGCTCCTATCTTCGATGTTTTTATGTTTCTATGTAATGGGGCAGGTGAAGAAACAACCGATGGCTCTCGATGAAGTGTGAATTGCGCTGGCAGAATGAAGGAGAGAAGAAAAAAAGACACAAACAAAAAGGGGGATAAATATATATGTCTTTTTTTAATGGCAGTCGAAAAGCAGCTCCTCGTCCTAGCAGCCTGGGCCATGTCCCAGAGGGGTGATGTCCCAGACTCAAATCAAGCTTCGCTCTTCCTCTGCACAATAGCAATTGTCGCGGCACTCTCCCAGACACCAGAGAGAGAGAGAGAGAGAGAGTGCAGGGCGAGAGCCCGGATCAGTCTGCCTAACCTCACGTAGGCTTGTCAACACGCCTCACTCTCACTTTGATAACAGTCTGCTGCTTGCAACATGTTGCTGTTGGCAACAGACTTGGGCTCACCGAGAGGAGAGTGGGGGTTACGTGGAATCACATCGAGTCTACGGCACAGAAACAGGCCATTGGGCCCAACCGCTCCGTGCCGGGGTTTATGCCCCACACCAGCCTCCTCCCACCCCTCTTCATCTCACCCCATCACCAGATCCTTCTATTCCTTTCTCCCTCGTGTGTTTATCCAGCTTCCCCTTAAAGGCATCGATGCTCATCGCCTCAACCACTCCCTGTGGTAGCGAGTTCCCCATTCTCACCACTCTCTGGGGAAAGAAGTTTCTCCTGAATTCCCCATTGGATTTATTAGTGACCCTCTTATATTCTTGACCCCTGGTTCTGGTCTCCCCCACAACAACAACCTGTATTTATATAGCGCCTTTAACGTAGTAAAACGTCCCAAGGGGCTTCACAGGAGCGATTATCGGACAAAATTTGACACCGAGCCACAGGAGGAGATATTAGGACAGGTGACCAAAAGCTTGGTCAAAGAGGTCGGTTTTAAGGAGCGTCTTAAAGGAGGAGAGAGAGGCGGAGAGGTTTAGGGAGGGAATTCCAGAGCTCGGGGCCCAGGCGGCTGAAGGCACGGCCGCCAATGGTGGAGCGATGGAAATCGGGGGATGCTCAAGAGGCCAGAATTGGAGGAGCGCCGAGATCTCGGAGGGTTGTGGGGCTGGAGGAGGTTACAGAGATAGGGAGGGGGGCGAGGGCCATGGAGGGATTTGAAAACAAGGGTGAGAATTTTAATATCGAGGCGTTGCCGGACCGGGAGCCATTGTAGGTCAGCGAGCACAGGGGGTGATGGGCAAACGGGACTTGGGACGAGTTAGGACACTGGGGCAGCAGAGTTTGGGATGAGCTGAAGTTTATTTAGGGTAGAAGATGGGATGCCGGCCAATAGTGTGTTGGAATAGTCAAGTCTGGAGGTAACAAAGGCATGGATGAGGGTTTCAGCAGCGGATGAGCTGAGGCAGGGACGGAGACGGGCGATGTTACGGAGGTGGAAGTAGGCGGTCTTCGGGGGGCTGGGGGGTGGTGTTGGGAGGAGAGGTGTGTGGGAGGGTTCGGGGGTGTGTGGGAGGGTTCGATTCCCGCGATGACTTTCACGTCAAGTTGAGAGGCAGAATGTCGGAGCTTTGTGAAACACCTCCGTTCAGTCTGTAAGGGTGACACCGAGCTTCCGGTGGCCTGTCACTTTAATTCACTGCTCCACCCCCACTCGGACCTCACCGTCCGCGGCCTCTTGCACTGTTCCACGGAAGCTCACCGTAAACTTGAGGAACAGCACCTCATCTTCCGATTAGGCACTTTACAGCCTTCCGGACTCAATATCGAGTTCAACAACTTCAGATCATAACCTCGGCCCCTATTATATTTTTATATTTTTTATCCACACCTTTGGTTTGTGACTTTTCCTTTCCTCTCTCTCCCACATGGCAACTGTCTCTCACTCTGCCAGCGCATTTCACACTTCATCTAGAGCCATTGTCTGTTTCTTTACCTGTCCTATTACCATCTCGTCTCACCTTGAATATCTCTTAATGTCTCTTCGTTCATCCCCTCCCCCATTTCCCAGCCCCCAAACTGCCTTTTGTTTCATTTCCTGCCTTCACTCTCAGTTCTGACGAAGGGTTTCGACCTGAAACTTTGACTCTGTTTCTCTCTCCACGGATGTTGCCCTGGCCTGCTGAGTTTTTCCAGCGTCTTCTGTTGTTATTTAGCATGTCGGAGGTGACACACACACACACACAGATCAGGCCAAGCTGGGTCAGTCACTGCCTGTCGCATTGATACCGCGGGGCTAAAAGGGTTAAACTCCGAGGACAGGTCGCACAGACTGGGCTTGTATTCCCTCGAGTTTAGAAGATTAAGGGGCGATCTAATTGAGATGTTGAAGGTGATTAAAGGAGTTGATCGGGTAGAGAGAGAGAAACTATTTCCTCTGGTGTGGGGAGTCCAGAACAAGGGGGGCGTCACCTTAAAATTAGAGCCAGGCCGTTCAGGGGTGATGTCAGGAAGCACTTCTTCACACAAAGGGGGGTGGAAATCTGGAACTCTCCCCCCCAAAAAGCTGTTGAGGCTGGGGGTCAATTGGAGCTTTCAAGACTGAGATTGATCGATTTTTGTTGGGTAAGGGTGCTAGGAGTTACAGAACCAAGGCGGGTAGGTGGAGTTAAACATAGAAACATAGAAGATAGGAGCAGGAGTAGGCCATTCGGCCCCTCGAGCCTGCTCCGCCATTCAATGAGATCATGGCTGATCATCCGAATTAAGTCCCCTGTCCCTGCCTTCTCCCCATACCCCTTGATCCCTTTAGCCTTAAGAAATATATCTAACTCCTTCTTGAATATATTTAATGAATTGGCCTCAACTGCCTTCTGTGGTAGAGAATTCCACAGGTTCACCACTCTCTGGGTGAAGAAATTCCTCCTCATCTCTGTCCTCAATGGCTTACCCCTTATCCTTAGACTGTGACCCCTGGTTCTGGACTCCCCGGCCATCGGGAACATCCTTCCTGCACCTAGTCTGTCTAGATCTGTATCTGTTAAAGTTAAGGCACATGGGATTGGGGGCAAGGTATTGACTTGGATAGAGAACTGGTTGGCAGACAGAAAGCAAAGAGTTGGAATAAAAGGGTCTTTTTCCGAGTGGCAGGCAGTGACTATTGGGGTACCGCAGGGATCGGTCCTTGGACCCCAGCTATTCACAACATACATTAATGATCTAGACAAGGGAACTAGATGTAATATCTCCAAGTTTGCAGACGACACAAAGCTGGGTGGGCGAGTGTGCTGTGAGGAGGATGCCGAGAAACTCCAGTATGATTTGGACAGGTTGGGTGATTGGGCAGAAACATGGCAGATGCAATATAAAGTGGATAAATGCGAGGTTATCCACTTTGGTGTCAAAAACAGGAAGGCAGATTATTATCTGAATGGCAATAGATTGGGAGAAGGGGAAGTGCAACGAGACCTGGGTGTCCTTGTGCACCAGTCGCTGAAGGTAAGCATGCAGGTGCAGCAGGCGGTTAAGAAGGCAAATGGTATGTTGGCCTTCGTAGCGAGAGGGTTTGAGTACAGGAACAAGGATGTCTTGCTGCAGTTGTACAGGGCCTTGGTGAGAACACATCTTGAGTATTGTGTGCAGTTTTGGTCGCCTTATCTGAGGAAGGATGTTCTTGCCATGGAAGGAGTGCAGCGAAGATTCACCAGGCTGATACCTGGGATGGCAGGAATGACGTATGAGGAGAGATTGAGTCGATTGGGCTTATACTCGCTGGAGTTTAGAAGAGAGGGGATCTCATTGAAACTTATAAAATTCTAACAGGACCGGACAGACTAGATGCTGGAAGGATGTTCCCGATGGCGGGGGAGTCCAGAACCAGGGGTCACAGTCTAAGGATAAGGGGTAAGCCATTTAGGACTGAGATGAGGAGAAATTTCTTCACCCAGAGAGTGGTGAACCTGTGGAATTCTCTACCACAGAAGGCAGTTGAGGCCAATTCATTAAATATATTCAAGAAGGAGTTGGATATATTTCTTAAGTCTAAAGGGATCAAGGGATATGGGGAGAAAGCAGGGACAGGGTACTGAATTTGGATGATCAGCCATGATCTCATTAAATGGCGGAGCAGGATCAAGGGGCCGAATGGCCTACTCCTGTTCCTGTGTTGTGACGGGTGTTACAAGCTGTTTGATAGTCCGCAGTCGAACACGTGGGTTTGTTGCTGTCGTCTGTCGGTGTCTGTGACGAGGAGAGAGGAGACAGCTGTGTGATCTTTGCCCCCACACAACTGCACTGTCTGTGGATATTCTGGGTCACACTGCCTTATTCTTTCCCATTTTCGATTTGCTGTCCAACAGCCTTCCGTCGGGACCTGTCTAAAATTGAACTGAGGAAAACAAGAAGTGTTAAAAAGGATTATATTTATTATTTTCCTTGGCAACGTGTGGTAGCAGCTCTTTAAATAACTGCAAGGATGCTGACACTCACTGGGGTACAGTGTCACAGACACTGACTCTCACTGGGGTACGGGTTCCACACACACTGGCCTAGAAATTCAGTTGGCGCCGCGCCAGGGTTTTAGCGCCGGAAAGTTAGTGCCGGCGCTAAGTCCCACTGCGCGCGCCAAAAATTCAGTAGCGCCGCGCCCAAACGGCTGCCGGCGCTACTGAAGGTTGTTTGCGCCTGAAAACTGGCGCTACGCGCCACATTGCGGCGCTATTCCGGCGCTGCGGCGCCCGATGCGGTGCGGCAGGCTCGGGAAGTGCAGGCCTCCTCCTTCAGTTAAGGAGGAGCTGCCTGCACCCGCCCGCTGGCCGGTAAAATCGCCACAAAAATGAGCCCGGCACCTCGGGGAAGTGCCGGGCTCACAGCCGAGAAGCATCTGTTCCGCCGGGGGGGGAGGTGCGGGCAGGCGGCCGGCGGGAAAGCGGCCGGCCGCCGCTCCACCTTTATGCGCCGGCGCAAAGTCGTGTAAGACTCTGTTGCCAGAGTCTTAGTTGCGGCTGCCACGGGCGAGGCGGCCGCAACTGAATTTCGGCGCTGGGGCCCGTCGGCATGGCAACCGGGACGCTGCGCACACCGATGACGTCATCGGTGCCAGCGCAGCGCTACCGGTCTACCGCGGATTCCAGGGCCCCAGGGAATTTTTAAACTGGCCATAACTCCGGCGCTAGGCCCTCCAGCGCCCCAAATGGGGCGCTAGGCCTACTGAATTTCTAGGCCACTGACTCTCACTGGGGTATGGGTTCCACAGACACTGACTCTCACTGGGGTATGGGTTCCACAGACACTGACTCTCACTGGGGTACAGTTCCACAGACACTGACTCTCACTGGGGTATAGTTCCACAGACACTGACTCTCACTGGGGTACAGTTCCACAGACACTGACTCTCACTGGGGTACAGTTCCACAGACACTGACTCTCACTGGGGTACAGTTCCACAGACACTGACTCTCACTAGGGTACAGTTCCACAGACACTGACTCTCACTGGGGTACAGTTCCACAGACACTGACTCTCACTGGGGTACAGTTCCACAGACACTGAGTCTCACTGAGGTACGGGTTCCACAGACACTGACTCTCACTGGGGTACAGTTCCACAGACACGGACTCTCACTGGGGTACAGTTCCACAGACACTGACTCTCACTGGGGTACAGTTCCACACACACTGACTCTCACTGGGGTACAGTTCCACAGACACTGACTCTCACTGGGGTACAGTTCCACAGACACTGACTCTCACTGGGGTACAGTTCCACAGACACTGACTCTCACTGGGGTACAGTTCCACAGACACTGACTCTCACTGGGGTCCAGTTCCACAGACACTGACTCTCACTGGGGTACAGTTCCACAGACACTGACTCTCACTGGGGTACAGTTCCACAGAATCTGACTCTCACTGGGGTACAGTTCCACAGACACTGACTCGCACTGGGGTACAGTTGCACAGACACTGACTCTCACTGGGGTACAGTTCCACAGACACTGACTCTCACTAGGGTACAGTTCCACAGACACTGACTCTCACTGGGGTACAGTTCCACAGACACTGACTCTCACTGGGGTACAGTTCCACAGACCCTGACTCTCACTGGGGTACAGTTCCACAGACACTGACTCTCACTGGGGTACAGTTCCACAGACACTGACTCTCACTGGGGTACAGTTCCAAAGACACTGCCTCTCACTGGGGTATGGGTTCCACAGACACTGACTCTCACTGGGGTATGGGTTCCACAGACACTGACTCTCACTGGGGTACAGTTCCACAGGCACTGACTCTCACTGGGGTACGGGTTCCACACACACTGACTCTCACTGGGGTACAGTTCCACAGACACTGATTCTCACTGGGGTACAGTCCCACAGACACTGACTCTCACTGGGGTACAGTTCCACAGACATTGACTCTCACTGGGGTACAGTTCCACAGACACTGACTCTCACTGGGGTACAGTTCCACACGCACTGACTCTCACTGGGGTACAGTTCCACAGGCACTGACTCTCACTGGGGTACAGTTCCACAGACACTGACTCTCACTGGGGTACAGTTCCACAGACACTGACTCTCACTGGGGTACAGTTCCACAGGCACTGACTCTCACTGGGGTACAGTGTCACAGACACTGACTCTCACTGGGGTACAGTGTCACAGACACTGACTCTCACTGGGGTACAGTTCCACAGACACTGACTCTCACTGAGGTACTGGTTCCACAGACACTGACTCTCACTGGGGTACGGGTTCCACACACACTGACTCTCACTGGGGTACAGTTCCACAGACACTGACTCTCACTGGGGTACAGTTCCACAGACACTGACTCTCACTGGGGTACAGTTCCACAGACACTGACTCTCGCTGGGGTACAGTCCCACAGACACTGACTCTCACTGGGGTACAGTGTCACAGACACTGACTCTCACTGGGGTACAGTTCCACAGACACTGACTCTCACTGGGGTACAGTGTCACAGACACTGACTCTCACTGGGGTACAGTTCCACAGACACTGACTCTCACTGGGGTACAGTTCCACAGACACTGACTCTCACTGGGGTACGGGTTCCACAGACACTGACTCTCACTGGGGTACAGTTGCACAGACACTGACTCTCACTGGGGTACAGTTCCACACACACTGACTCTCACTGACGTACAGTTCCACAGACACTGACTCTCACTGGGGTACAGTTCCACAGACACTGACTCTCAGTTCCACAGACACTGACTCTCACTGGGGTCCAGTTCCACAGACACTGACTCTCACTGGGGTACTGTTCCACAGACACTGACTCTCACTGGGGTCCAGTTCCACAGACACTGACTCTCACTGGGGTACTGTTCCACAGACACTGACTCTCACTGGGGTACAGTTCCACAGACACTGACTCTCACTGGGGTACAGTTCCACAGACACTGACTCTCAGTTCCACAGACACTGACTCTCACTGGGGTCCAGTTCCACAGACACTGACTCCCACTGCGGTACAGTTCCACAGACACTGACTCTCACTGGGGTACAGTTCCACAGACACTGACTCTCACTGGGGTACAGTTCCACAGACACTGATTCTCACTGGGGTTCAGTTCCACAGACACTGACTCTCACTGGGGTTCAGTTCCACAGACACTGACTCTCACTGGGGTACAGTTTCACAGACACTGACTCTCACTGGGGTACAGTTCCACAGACACTGACTCTCACTGGGGTACAGTTCCACAGACACTGACTCTCACTGGGGGACAGTTCCACAGACACTGACTCTCACTGGGGGACAGTTCCACAGACACTGACTCTCACTGGGGTACAGTTCCACAGACACTGACTCTCACTGGGGTACAGTTCCACAGACACTGACTCTCACCGGGGTACAGTTCCACAGACACTGACTCTCACTGGGGTACAGTTCCACAGACACTGACTCTCACTGGGGTACAGTTCCACAGACACTGACTCTCACTGGGGTACAGTTCCACAGACACTGACTCTCACTGGGGTACAGTTCCACAGACACTGACTCTCACTGGGGTACAGTTCCACAGACACTGACTCTCACTGGGGTACAGTTCCACAGACACTGACTCTCACTGGGGTACAGTTCCACAGGCACTGACTCTCACTGGGGTACAGTTCCACAGACACTGACTCTCACTGGGGTACAGTTCCACAGACACTGACTCTCACTGGGGTACAGTTCCACAGACACTGACTCTCACTGGGGTACGGGTTCCACAGACACTGATTCTCACTGGGGTATGGGTTCCACAGACACTGACTCTCACTGGGGTACAGTTCCACAGACACTGACTCTCACTTGGGGTACAGTGTCACAGACACTGTCTCTCACTGGGGTACAGTGTCACAGACACTGTCTCTCACTGGGGTACAGTGTCACAGACACTGACTCTCACTGGGGTACGGTTCCACAGACACTGACTCTCACTGGGGTACAGTTCCACAGACACTGACTCTCACTGGGGTACAGTTCCACAGTCACTGACTCTCACTGGGGTTCAGTTCCACAGACACTGACCCTCACTGGGGTACAGTTCCACAGACACTGACTCTCACTGGGGTACAGTTCCACAGACACTGACTCTCACTGGGGTACAGTTCCACAGACACTGACTCTCACTGGGGTACAGTTTCACAGACACTGACTCTCACTGGGGTACAGTTCCACAGACACTGACTCTCACTGGGGTACAGTTCCACAGACACTGACTCTCACTGAGGTACGGGTTCCACAGACACTGACTCTCACTGGGGTACAGTTCCACAGACACTGACTCTCACTGGGGTACAGTTCCACAGACACTGACTCTCACTGGGGTTCAGTTCCACAGACACTGACTCTCACTGGGGTACAGTTCCACAGACACTGACTCTCACTAGGGTACAGTTCCACAGACACTGACTCTCACTGGGGTACAGTTCCACAGACACTGACTCTCACCGGGTTACAGTTCCACAGACACTGACTCTCACCGGGGTACAGTTCCACAGACACTGACTCTCACTGGGGTACAGTTCCACAGACACTGACTCTCACTGGGGTACAGTTCCACAGACACTGACTCTCACTGGGGTACAGTTCCACAGACACTGACTCTCACTGGGGTACAGTTCCCCAGACACTGACTCTCACTGGGGTACAGTTCCACAGACACTGCCTCTCACTGGGGTACAGTTCCACAGACACTGACTCTCACTGGGGTACAGTTCCACAGACACTGACCCTCACTGGGGTACAGTTCCACAGACACTGACTCTCACTGGGGTACAGTTCCACACACACTGACTCTCACTGGGGTACAGTTCCACAGACACTGCCTCTCACTGGGGTACAGTTCCACAGACACTGACTCTCACTGGGGTACAGTTCCACAGACACTGACTCTCACTGGGGTACAGTTCCACAGACACTGACTCTCACTGGGGTACAGTTTCACAGACACTGACTCTCACTGGGGTATGGGTTCCACAGACACTGACTCTCGCTGGGGTACAGTCCCACAGACACTGACTCTCACTGGGGTACAGTTCCACAGACACTGACTCTCACTGGGGTACAGTGTCACAGACACTGACTCTCACTGGGGTACAGTTCCACAGACACTGACTCTCACTAGGGTACAGTTCCACAGACACTGACTCTCACTGGGGTACAGTTCCACAGACACTGACTCTCACTGGGGTACAGTTCCACAGACACTGACTCTCAGTGGGGTCCAGTTCCACAGACACTGACTCTCACTGGGGTACAGTTCCACAGACACTGACTCTCACTGGGGTATGGGTTCCACAGACACTGACTCTCACTGGGGTACAGTTCCACAGACACTGACTCTCACTGGGGTACAGTTCCACAGACACTGACTCTCACTGGGGTACGGGTTCCACAGACACTGATTCTCACTGGGGTATGGGTTCCACAGACACTGACTCTCACTGGGGTACAGTTCCACAGACACTGACTCTCACTGGGGTACAGTTCCACAGACACTGACTCTCACTGGGGTACAGTATCACCGACACTAACTCTCACTGGGGTACAGTTCCACAGACACTGACTCTCACTGGGGTACAGTTTCACAGACACTGACTCTCACTGGGGTACAGTATCACCGACACTGACTCTCACTGGGGTACAGTTCCACAGACACTGACTCTCGCTGGGGTACAGTTCCACAGACACTGACTCTCACTGGGGTACAGTTCCACAGACACTGACTCTCACTGAGGTACAGTTCTACACACACTGACTCTCACTGGGGTACGGTTCTACACACACTGACTCTCACTGGGGTACAGTTCCACAGACACTGACTTTCACTGGGGTACAGTTCCACAGACACTGACTCTCACTGGGGTACAGTTCCACAGACACTGACTCTCACTGGGGTACAGTTCTACACACACTGACTTTCACTGGGGTACAGTTCCACAGACACTGACTCTCACTGGGGCACAGTTCCACACACACTGACTCTCACTGGGGTACAGTATCACCGACACTGACTGTCACTCGGGCATAGCAGGACTATTGAAGCATGGGGGGCATCTCATTTGGTCCCGATCCTGGTTCTCAACCTCCAGCCATGCACACCCTCTCCAGCATGGGTCACCCCCTAGGTAGCGACGTCCCAGGCTGAATTCTGGATTCACTTCCCTAGGAATTGATAACCTCAATTGTAGACATTTAAGTACTGAACCATCTGGAATCGGGCCGGTGCAGAGGTGATGGAACCTGGGATTCCCCTGGTCTATCTGGGACAGGACCAGCTAGTTTCACTAGACTGGTTCCTGGGTTGAGAGAGTTGTCCTATGAGGAGAGATTGTGTAGAGTGGGCCGATACTCTGGAGAATGAGAGGGGATCTCATTGAAACAGACAAGATTCTGAGGGGGATTGACAGGGTAGATGCTGCGAGGTTGTTTCCCCCTGGCTGGAGAGTCTAGAACCAGGGGTCACAGTCTCAGGATAAGGGGTCAGCCATTTAGGACTGAGATGAGGAGGAATTTCTTCACTCAGAGGGCGGTGAATCTTTGGAATTCTCTGCCCCAGAGGGCTGTGGAGGCTCAGTCGTTGAGTATATTCAAGGCTGAGATCGATAGATTTTTGGACTCTCGGGGAATCAAGGGATATGGGGATCGGGCGGGAAAGTGGAGTTGAGGTAGAAGATCAGCCGCGATCTTATTGAATGGCGGAGCAGGCTCGAGGGGCCGAATGGCCGACTCCTGCTCCTAATTCTTATGTTCTGACGTTCTCACATAGAAACATAGAAGATAGCAGCAGGAGTCGGCCATTCGGCCCCTCGAGCCTGCTCCGCCATTCAATGAGATCATGGCTGATCATCCAAATTCAGTACCCGGTCCCTGCCTTCTCCCCATATCCCTTGATCCCTTTAGCCTTAAGAAATATATCTAACTCCTTCTTGAATATATTTAATGAATTGGCCTCCACCGCCTTCTGTGGTAGAGAATTCCACAGGTTCACCACTCTCTGGGTGAAGAAATTCCTCCTCATCTCTGTCCTAAATGGCTTACCCCTTATCCTTAGACTGTGACCCCTGGTTCTGGACTCCCCGACCATCGGGAACATCCTTCCTGCATCTCGCCTGTCTAGTCCTGTTAGAATTTTATAAGTTTCAATGAGATCCCCTCTCATTCTTCTAAACTCCAGTGAGTATAAGCCCAATCGACCCAATCTCTCCTCATACGTCATTCCTGCCATCCCAGGTATCAGCCTGGTGAATCTTCGCTGAACTCCCTCCACGGCAAGAACATCCTTCCTCAGATAAGGCGACCAAAACTGCACACAATACTCAAGATGTGGTCTCACCAAGGCCCTGTACAACTGCAGCAAGACATCCTTGCTCCTGTACTCCGGGGCAGCGCATTCAGCCATTGAGTCACTTTGGGCGCTTCCAGCATTAACTTATGCCACTTTTCTCCCCGTCTCGTCGATCCTCCCATACCCTCGGGCTTCTCCAAACCAGTTGGCTGTATCAAGCCTGCCATCTAGAGGCCAACCAACAAGGTACAGTCGTACATTACTGTAGAAAGGCGCCAGGATCTCGGCAGCAACTTTCACCACCTCAGGACGTCCCAAAGCGCTTCACAGCCAATGAAGTACTTTTTGAAGTGTGGTCACTGTTGTAATGTAGGAAACGCAGCAGCCAATTAGTGCACAGCAAGCTCCCACAAACAGCAATGTGATAACAATGTCCAAAGATGTGCAGGTTAGGTTGATTGGCCATGATAAAAATTGGCCCTTAGTGTTAGGGGGGATTAAATACATGGGGTTACGGGGTTACGGGGATAGGGCTTGGGTGGGATGGCTGTCGGTGTAGGGACCGGGTGCTAGGGTTTGGATGATCAGCCATGATCTCGTTGAATGGTGGAGCAGGCTCGAAGGGCCGAATGGCCTGCTCCTGCTCCTATCTTCTATGTTTCTATGTAATGACCGGATCATCTGTTTGCAGTGATGTGCCGCATAATTCAAGTCGACACTCCCAGTGCAGTACTGAGGGAGCGTCGCACTGTCGGGGGGGCGGTACTGAGGGAGCGCCGCACTGTCGGAGGGTCGGTACTGAGGGAGCGCCGCACTGTTGGAGGGGCAGTACTGAGGGAGCGCCGCACTGTCGGAGGGGCAGTACTGAGGGAGCGCCGCACTGTCGGAGGGGCAGTACTGAGGGAGCGCCGCACTGTCGGAGGGGCGGTACTGAGGGAGCGCCGCCCTGTCGGAGGGGCAGTACTGAGGGAGCGCCACACTGTCGGAGGGGCGGTACTGAGGGAGCGCCGCACTGTCGGAGGGGCGGTACTGAGGGAGCGCCGCACTGTCGGAGGGGCGGTACTGAGGGAGCGCCGCACTGTCGGAGGGGCGGTACTGAGAGAGCGCCGCAATGTCGGAGGGGCGGTACTGAGGGAGCGCCGCACTGTCGGGGGGGCGGTACTGAGGGAGCGCCGCACTGTCGGAGGGTCGGTACTGAGGGAGCGCCGCACTGTTGGAGGGGCAGTACTGAGGGAGCGCCGCACTGTCGGAGGGGCAGTACTGAGGGAGCGCCGCACTGTCGGAGGGGCAGTACTGAGGGAGCGCCGCACTGTCGGAGGGGCGGTACTGAGGGAGCGCCGCCCTGTCGGAGGGGCAGTACTGAGGGAGCGCCACACTGTCGGAGGGGCGGTACTGAGGGAGCGCCGCACTGTCGGAGGGGCGGTACTGAGGGAGCGCCGCACTGTCGGAGGGGCGGTACTGAGGGAGCGCCGCACTGTCGGAGGGGCGGTACTGAGAGAGCGCCGCAATGTCGGAGGGGCGGTACTGAGGGAGCGCCGCACTGTCGGAGGGGCGGTACTGAGGGAGCGCCGCACTGTCGGAGGGGCGGTACTGAGGGAGAGCCGCACTGTCGGAGGGGCAGTACTGAGGGAGCGCCGCACTGTCGGAGGGGCAGTACTGAGGGAGAGCCACACTGTCGGAGGGGCAGTACTGAGGGAGCGCCGCACTGTCGGAGGGGCAGTACTGAGGGAGCGCCGCACTGTCGGAGGGGCAGTACTGAGGGGGCGCCGCACTGTTGGAGGGGCAGTACTGAGGGAGCGCCGCACTGTCGGAGGGGCAGTACTGAGGGAGCGCCGCACTGTCGGAGGGGCAGTACTGAGGGAGCGCCACACTGTCGGAGGGGCGGTACTGAGGGAGCGCCGCAATGTCGGAGGGGCGGTACTGAGGGAGCGCCGCACTGTCGGAGGGGCGGTACTGAGGGAGCGCCGCACTGTCGGAGGGGCGGTACTGAGGGAGAGCCGCACTGTCGGAGGGGCAGTACTGAGGGAGCGCCGCACTGTCGGAGGGGCAGTACTGAGGGAGAGCCACACTGTCGGAGGGGCAGTACTGAGGGAGCGCCGCACTGTCGGAGGGGCAGTACTGAGGGAGCGCCGCACTGTCGGAGGGGCAGTACTGAGGGGGCGCCGCACTGTCGGAGGGGCAGTACTGAGGGAGCGCCGCACTGTCGGAGGGGCAGTACTGAGGGAGCGCCACACTGTCGGAGGGGCGGTACTGAGGGAGCGCCGCACTGTTGGAGGGGCAGTACTGAGGGAGCGCCGCACTGTCGGAGGTGCCGTCTTTCGGATGAGACGTTAAACCGAGGCCCCGTCTCTCTCAGGTGGATGTAAAATATCCCACGGCCACTATTGGAAGAAGAGCAGGGGGAGTTCTCCCCGGTGTCCTGGGGCCAATATTTATCCCTCAACCAAATCACTAAAAAACAGATGACCCGGTGATTATCAGATTGCATTTTGTGGGATCTTGCTGTGCGCACATTGGCTGCCGTGTTTCCTACATTACAACAGTGACCACACTTCAAAAATACTTAATTGGCTGTAAAGTGGTTTGGGATGTCCTGAGGTGGTGAAAGGCGCTGGAGAAATGTGAGTACGAGCGTGTGTGTGTGTGAGAGCACGAGTGCGTGCGTGTGTGTGCGGGGTTAATCACAGATTGGCCTCCCAGCTCTCGGTGGGGCAGTATCAATCCCTGTGGCGAGATAGCGGTTGCGGTTGCTCAACAAACGCGTCAGTGAGCTGATCCTTGTGTGTGCGAGCTGGGAGCTGCCAGGCCCCTCACCTTGTGTTTGTCTGCCCTTCAGTGATGCCGTTCAGCATAACTGCTGTTGGGACCAGGTGGTGAGATGTCAATCAGAGCGATAAGCAGGGTGAGTCAGCGCCGCACGAGGCTGGCCGAGAACAAGAGGCAGGGCAGGGCAGGGCAACACGAACACAGGTTCAAAAATAAACCAGACTGCGGTCATTCATCAGCTCCAGCACAAACTCACCCGAGAGCTCAGAAATGTTCATCTGTCCTGAGTGTGTTTCTTCCTTCACTGTCTCTAACAATCTCTCCCTCTCTTTCTCCAATCTCTCCCTCCCCTTCTCCAATCTAGTCTCTTTCTACTTTTCTCCAGTCGCTACTTTTAATTGGCTGTAAAGCACTTTGGGGCATCCGGAGGTCCTGAAAGACGCTATAGAAATGCAAGTCTCTCGCTCTGCTACCTTGCCCCTGACTCCGCACGCTCCGATCGTGTTACGAGTGTTTTACGTGGCATCCCCATCGACGGCCTTCTGAAAGTCCGTGTATACCACATCTACCACACTGCCCTTGTCTACTCTTTCTGTTACCTCTTCTAACTGCAGTCACTGTTGTAATGTAGGAAACGCGGCAGCCAAATTGCGCACAGCAAGCTCCCACAAACAGCAATGTGATAATGACTGGATCATCTGTTTTAGTGATGTTGGTTGAGGGATAAATATTGGCCCCAGGACACCGGGGAGAACTCCCCCTGCTCTTCTTCCAATAGTGGCCGTGGGATCTTTTACATCCACCCGAGAGGGCAGACGGGGCCTCGGTTTAACATCTCATCCAAAAGACTGCCCCTCCGACAGTGCGGCGCTCCCTCAGTACTGCCCCTCCGACAGCGCGGAGCTCCCTCAGTATTGCCCCTCCGACAGTGCGGCGCTCCCTCAGTACTGCCCCTTTGACAGTGCGGCGTTCCCTCAGTACTGCCCCTCCGACAGTGCGGCGCTCCCTCAGTACTGCCCCTCCGACAGTACGGCGCTCCCTCAGTACTGCCCCTCCGACAGTGCGGCGTTCCCTCAGTACTGCCCCTCCGACAGTGCGGCTCTCCCTCAGTATTGCCCCTCCGACAGTGCGGCGCTCCCTCAGTACTGCCCCTCCGACAGTGCGGCGTTCCCTCAGTACTGCCCCTCCGACAGTGCGGCGTTCCCTCAGTACCGCCCCTCCGACAGTGCGGCGTTCCCTCAGTACCGCCCCTCCGACAGTGCGGCGTTCCCTCAGTACTGGCACTGGGAGTGTCGGCCTGGATTATGGGCTCGAGTCTCTGGAGTGGGCACTCGAACTCACGACCTTCTGACTCAGAGGCGAGAGATAGAGAGAGCGAGAGAGACGCACTGAGCCACGGCTCTGCCTTATACCCCGGGGAGTTCGAAGGCAAGATGTAATAGACTGGAAATTCCCAATAGGGTGGTATTGGAGGGGGCCGAACTGAACTCCACACTTAAGTGGAGAAGTTTTTTTAAAATTGAGGAACCTCTGGTTTAGAAGATTATGGGTTTAACACCTCAGTACCGGGATTTAGGATGGCCAACTAACGCGGCAATCCCCACAGTGCAGAGTGTGGAGGATAGAGGGAACTGTGACCTTAGGTGGATCAGGAGAGGGGAGCTCAGAGGAGGACGGACCAGAGTAAGATCAATAGAATAGAGAGAGAGAGAGACTGGGAGAGAGAGAGAGAGAGACTGTGAGAGAGAGAGAGAGAGAGAGAGAGAGACTGGGAGAGAGAGAGAGAGAGAGAGAGAGAGAGAGAGACAGAGAGAGAGAGAGAGAGACTGGGAGAGAGAGAGAGAGAGAGAGACTGGGAGAGAGAGAGAGAGAGAGAGAGAGAGAGACTGGGAGAGAGAGAGAGAGAGAGAGACTGGGAGAGAGAGAGAGAGAGAGAGAGAGAGAGAGACTGGGAGAGAGAGAGAGAGACTGGGAGAGAGAGACAGAGAGAGAGAGAGAGAGACAGAGAGAGAGAGAGAGAGACAGAGAGAGAGAGAGACCCGGGAGAGTGTGGGAAAGAGAGAGAGAGACAGAGGAAGGCAGGAAAACAAACAGAGGGAGAGAGAGAGTGATAGAGAGAATGGCTAGGAGATAGAGAGGAGAGAGAGAGAGCGAGACAGAGAGAGAGAGAGAGATTACAGCAACAACTAGACCTACTCGACAAATACTGCCAAAATTGGGCTCTAACAGTAAATCTAAAGAAAACCAACATCATGATTTTCAGAAAGACCCAGATGCCAGGAAAACAAATACCAGTTTACCCTCAGTGATACCACTATAGGACACACTATGAGCTACACCTACCTTGGTCTAACTATTACAGCATCAGGGAGCTTCAGCATAGCAGTGAATGCACTAAAAGAAAAAGCCCGAAGAGCCCTATATGCAATAAAAAGAAAATTCTACAACATCCAAATCCCAATCAAAATCTGGCTCAAAATTTTTGACAGCATAATCCTGCCCATTGCACTGTACGGTAGTGAAGTATGGGGCCCGCTAAATCACCAAAGCTACACTAAATGGGAAAAACACACAATAGAAGCCCTACATGCAGAATTCTGCCGAAGCATCCTTCGCACCCAAAGAAAAACGCCAACAAATGCATGCAGAGCCGAACTAGGCAGATACCCACTGATAATAAACATCCCAAAAACGAGCACTAAACTTCCTAAATCACCTCAAATCTAGCTCCCCAGACACCCTTCATTTCAAAGCCTTTCAGACCCAAGAGCTAAACCCAGAAAAGAGTCCCCTGAGTCAGCTGCTACTGAAACTAAGTACTCAGCCGGACCCTGACCAGCCCCAGACCAACACAGCCGTCCAAACACCAATCCGAGTGAACCAAATCATTAAAAAATGCAAAGAAACCTACCTGGAACATTGGAACAAAATAACCGAAAGCCAAAGCAGATTAGAATGTTACCGGGCCCTAAAAAGAGAATATAAACTGGCAGACTACCTCACGACCATCAGAGACACAAAACAGAGACAGACCCTCACCAGGTACAGACTAAGCGACCACCAACTGGAAATTGAAAAAGGCAGATACAAGAAATCCTGGCAGCCTAGAGAGAATAGAATATGCGATCAATGTCTGGCTGGCGAGGTTGAAACAGAAATGCATTTCCTCCTAAAATGCGAAAAATTCAACACATCAAGAAACATATTATTCAACAAGCTAAGCCAAACAACCCCAGATTTCAAGGAATTGGATGATCTGTCAAAATTGAGATTAGTCCTAGGAGAAGGAGACAGACCATACCTTGGGGCTAAATATGTAACAACATGTCACAACCTGAGGACTGTTTAAAAGTAAGACTGTTTAAAATTAATATTGAACGTACCAAATGAAGTAGAAAGACTGTTTAAAATTAATATTGTTTAAAAGTAATATTGTATATACCCAACAAATGTCAAATCGATTGACACTTACAGAATGTTGGAAAACTGTACCTTTTTGCTATGTAAGCTTTGGCAATATGGTTCTCTGTAAACTTTCATGCCAATAAAGCATTTGAACTGAACTGAACTGAACTGAGAGAGAGAGAGAGAGAGAGAGACAGAGAGAGAGAGAGACAGAGAGAGAGAGACAGAGAGAGAGAGACAGAGAGAGAGACAGAGAGAGAGAGACAGAGAGAGAGAGAGACAGAGAGAGAGAGACAGAGAGAGAGAGACAGAGAGAGAGACAGAGAGAGAGACAGAGAGAGAGACAGAGACAGAGAGAGAGACAGAGAGAGAGAGACAGAGAGAGTATATATAAACATTAAGAATGTTTAAATCAATTCCGAATGTACCCAACGACTGTTTAAAAATTAATACTGAATGTACCCAACGAGGGTCAACGACTGTTTAAATTAATATTGTCTGTACCCAACGAAGGTCAAATTGTTTGACACCTACAGAATGTTGGAAAACTGTACTTTTTGTTATGTAAGCTTTGGCAATATGGTTCCCTGTAAACTTTCATGCCAATAAAGCATTTGAATTGAATTGAATTGATTGACAGAG
>NW_028225185.1:17453500-17462599 GCF_052327205.1 Somniosus microcephalus | reverse complement strand
GTCGCAGGGGCAATATTGAGGGAGCGCCGCATTCTTAGGGGCAGTATTGAGTGAGCGCCGCACTGTCGGAGGGGCAGTACTGAGGGAGCACCACACTGTCGGAGGGGTGGTACTGAAGGAGCACCACACTGTCGGAGGGGTGGTACTGAAGGAGCACCGCACTGTCGGAGGGGCGGTACTGAGGGAGCACCACACTGTCGGAGGGGTGGTACTGAAGGAGCACCGCACTGTCGGAGGGGCGGGACTGAGGGAGCGCCGCACTGTCGCGGGGGCAGTACTGAGGGCGCGCCGCACTGTCGCAGGGGCAATATTGAGGGAGCGCCGCACTCTTAGGGGCAGTATTGAGGGAGCGCCGCACTGTCGGAGGGGCAGTACTGAGTGAGCGCCGCACTGTCGGAGGGGCAGTACTGAGGGAGTACCACACTGTCGGAGGGGCGGTACTGAAGCAGCACCGCACTGTCGGAGGGGTGGTACTGAAGGAGCACCGCACTGTCGGAGGGGCGGTACAGAGGGAGCGCCGCACTGTCGGAGGGGCAGTACTGAGGGAGCGCCGCACTGTCGGAGGGGCAGTACTGAGGGAGCGCCGCACTGTCGGAGGGGCAGTACTGAGGGAGCGCCGCACTGTCGTAGGGGCAGTACTGAGGGAGCTCCGCACTGTCGGAGGGGCAGTACTGAGGGAGCGCCGCACTGTCGGAGGGGCAGTACTGAGGGAGCGCCGCACTGTCGGAGGGGCAGTACTGAGGAAGTGCCACACTGTCGGAGGGGCGGTACTGAGGGAGCGCCGCACTGTCGGAGGGGCAGTACTGAGGGAGGGCCGCACTGTCGGAGGGGCGGTACTGAGGGAGCGCCGCACTGTCGGAGGGGCAGTACTGAGGAAGTGCCGCACTGTCTTAGGGGCAGTACTGAGGGAGCGCCGCACTGTCGGAGGGGCACTACTGAGGGAGCACCACACTGTCGGAGGGGCGGTACTGAGGGAGGGCCGCAATGTCGGAGGGGCAGTACTGAGGGAGCGCCGCACTGTCGCAGGGGGCAGTACTGAGGGCGCGCCGCACTGTCGCAGGGGCAATATTGAGGGAGCGCCGCACTCTTAGGGGCAGTATTGAGGGAGCGCCGCACTGTCGGAGGGGCAGTACTAAGTGAGCGCCGCACTGTCGGAGGGGCAGTACTGAGTGAGCGCCGCACTGTCGGAGGGGCGGTACTGAGGGAGCACCACACTGTCGGAGGGGTGGTACTGAAGGAGCGCCGCACTGTCGGAGGGGCGGTACTGAGGGAGCGCCGCACTGTCGGAGGGGCGGTACTGAGGGAGCGCCGCACTGTCGGAGGGGCGGTACTGAGGGAGCTCCGCACTGTCGGAGGGGCAGTACTGAGGGAGCACCACACTGTCGGAGGGGTGGTACTGAAGGAGCGCCGCACTGTCGGAGGGTCAGTACTGAGGGAGCGCCGCACTGTCGGAGGGGCGGTACTGAGGGAGCTCCGCACTGTCGGAGGGTCAGTACAGAGGGAGTACCGCACTGTCGGAGGGGCAGTACTGAGGGAGCGCCGCACTGTCGGAGGGGCGGTACGGAGGGAGCGCCGCACTGTCGGAGGGGCGGTACTGAGGGAGCTCCACACTGTCGGAGGGTCAGTACTGAGGGAGCGCCGCACTGTCGGAGGGGTGGTACTGAGGGAGCGCCGCACTGTCGGAGGGGCAGTACTGAGGGAGCGCCGCACTGTCGGAGAGGCGGTACTGAGGGAGCGCCGCACTGTCGGAGGGGCAGTACTGAGGGAGCGCCGCACTGTCGGAGGGGCGGTACTGAGGGAGCGCCGCACTGTCGGAGGGGCGGTACTGAGGGAGCGCCGCACTGTCGGAGGGGCGGTACTGAGGGAGCGCCGCACTGTCGGAGGGTCAGTACAGAGGGAGTACCGCACTGTCGGAGGGGCAGTACTGAGGGAGCGCCGCACTGTCGGAGGGGTGGTACTGAAGGAGCGCCGCACTGTCGGGGGGGCGGTACTGAGGGAGCGCCGCACTGTCGGAGGGGCGGTACTGAGGGAGCTCCGCACTGTCGGAGGGTCAGTACAGAGGGTGTACCGCACTGTCGGAGGGGCAGTACTGAGGGAGCACCGCACTGTCGGAGGGGCAGTACTGAGGGAGCTCCGCACTGTCGGAGGGGCAGTACTGAGGGAGCGCCGCACTGTCGTAGGGGCAGTACTGAGGAAGTGCCGCACTGTCGTAGGGGCAGTACTGAGGGAGCGCCGCACTGTCGGAGGGGCAGTACTGAGGGAGCGCCGCACTGTCGGCGGGGCAGTACTGAGGAAGTGCCGCACTGTCGGAGGGGCACTACTGAGGGAGCACCACACTGTCGGAGGGGCGGTACTGAGGGAGGGCCGCAATGTCGGAGGGGCAGTACTGAGGGAGCGCCGCACTGTCGCGGGGGCAGTACTGAGGGCGCGCCGCACTGTCGCAGGGGCAATATTGAGGGAGCGCCGCATTCTTAGGGGCAGTATTGAGTGAGCGCCGCACTGTCGGAGGGGCAGTACTGAGGGAGCACCACACTGTCGGAGGGGTGGTACTGAAGGAGCACCACACTGTCGGAGGGGTGGTACTGAAGGAGCACCGCACTGTCGGAGGGGCGGTACTGAGGGAGCACCACACTGTCGGAGGGGTGGTACTGAAGGAGCACCGCACTGTCGGAGGGGCGGTACTGAGGGCGCGCCGCACTGTCGCAGGGGCAATATTGAGGGAGCGCCGCACTCTTAGGGGCAGTATTGAGGGAGCGCCGCACTGTCGGAGGGGCAGTACTGAGTGAGCGCCGCACTGTCGGAGGGGCAGTACTGAGGGAGCACCACACTGTCGGAGGGGCGGTACTGAAGGAGCACCGCACTGTCGGAGGGGTGGTACTGAAGGAGCACCGCACTGTCGGAGGGGCGGTACTGAGGGAGCGCCGCACTGTCGGAGGGGCAGTACTGAGGGAGCGCCGCACTGTCGGAGGGGCAGTACTGAGGGAGCGCCGCACTGTCGGAGGGGCAGTACTGAGGGAGCGCCGCACTGTCGTAGGGGCAGTACTGAGGGAGCTCCGCACTGTCGGAGGGGCAGTACTGAGGGAGCGCCGCACTGTCGGAGGGGCAGTACTGAGGGAGCGCCGCACTGTCAGAGGGGCAGTACTGAGGAAGTGCCACACTGTCGGAGGGGCGGTACTGAGGGAGCGCCGCACTGTCGGAGGGGCAGTACTGAGGGACGGCCGCACTGTCGGAGGGGCGGTACTGAGGGAGCGCCGCACTGTCGGAGGGGCAGTACTGAGGAAGTGCCGCACTGTCTTAGGGGCAGTACTGAGGGAGCGCCGCACTGTCGGAGGGGCACTACTGAGGGAGCACCACACTGTCGGAGGGGCGGTACTGAGGGAGGGCCGCAATGTCGGAGGGGCAGTACTGAGGGAGCGCCGCACTGTCGCAGGGGGCAGTACTGAGGGCGCGCCGCACTGTCGCAGGGGCAATATTGAGGGAGCGCCGCACTCTTAGGGGCAGTATTGAGGGAGCGCCGCACTGTCGGAGGGGCAGTACTGAGTGAGCGCCGCACTGTCGGAGGGGCAGTACTGAGTGAGCGCCGCACTGTCGGAGGGGCAGTACTGAGTGAGCGCCGCACTGTCGGAGGGGCGGTACTGAGGGAGCACCACACTGTCGGAGGGGTGGTACTGAAGGAGCGCCGCACTGTCGGAGGGGCGGTACTGAGGGAGCGCCGCACTGTCGGAGGGGCGGTACTGAGGGAGCTCCGCACTGTCGGAGGGGCAGTACTGAGGGAGCACCACACTGTCGGAGGGGTGGTACTGAAGGAGCGCCGCACTGTCGGAGGGTCAGTACTGAGGGAGCGCCGCACTGTCGGAGGGGCGGTACTGAGGGAGCTCCGCACTGTCGGAGGGTCAGTACAGAGGGAGTACCGCACTGTCGGAGGGGCAGTACTGAGGGAGCGCCGCACTGTCGGAGGGGCGGTACGGAGGGAGCGCCGCACTGTCGGAGGGGCGGTACTGAGGGAGCTCCACACTGTCGGAGGGTCAGTACTGAGGGAGCGCCGCACTGTCGGAGGGGTGGTACTGAGGGAGCGCCGCACTGTCGGAGGGGCAGTACTGAGGGAGCGCCGCACTGTCGGAGAGGCGGTACTGAGGGAGCGCCGCACTGTCGGAGGGGCAGTACTGAGGGAGCGCCGCACTGTCGGAGGGGCGGTACTGAGGGAGCGCCGCACTGTCGGAGGGGCGGTACTGAGGGAGCGCCGCACTGTCGGAGGGGCGGTACTGAGGGAGCGCCGCACTGTCGGAGGGTCAGTACAGAGGGAGTACCGCACTGTCGGAGGGGCAGTACTGAGGGAGCGCCGCACTGTCGGAGGGGCGGTACTGAGGGAGCGCCGCACTGTCGGAGGGGCGGTACTGAGGGAGCGCCGCACTGTCGGAGGGGTGGTACTGAGGGAGCGCCGCACTGTCGGCGGGGCAGTACTGAGGGAGTGCCACACTGTCGGCGGTGCCGTCTTTCGGATGAGACATTAAACCGATCGCGGCCATCTCAGCTGGGAAATGCAGCAGCCAATTTGCGCACTGCAAGCTCCCACAAAGATCAATGATTGTGTATGAGTGGGTGTGTGAGTGTGAGTGTGAGTCCTGGGCTCAGTGGGGGAGCGACGCTCCTTGTTTTCCCTGAAGCTGAGTAAATCCGCCAGCGATAATCTCCGTGCAGCAATTGCCGATTTTCCGCCTCTCAGATATTGTTCTACATCAGCAGCCAAGCTGCCCTGTTGTTCCTGCTGTTTTTGCATCTGTGATTACAACCTCCGGCAGTTTCTCTTCACAGATCAGAGAATCCCAGACAAAACATGTCGGGAACGGCTTCAACCAGCGGCAGCAAGTCGAAATCAGCCAAGTGGGAACTGGCTGTGCTTCGGAACTGTTCTCTCCCCCATCCCTCGCAACCTCCCAATCCCTCGGCCTACACCCTGCCTCCTCCCAGCGTCCGACACAAGACTCATCGCTCCGTCTCCCACTCCAACTCCTCCTTTCCCAGGGCCTCAGAGGTGTGGTGCTCCCTCGATTGTCTCTCCCTCGACAACAGCCTGCATTTACATAGCACCTTTAAGGTAGTAAAACGTCCCATGGCGCTTCACAAGACCGATTATCACTCCACCAATTTTCGTGTCATCTGCGAATTTACTTCAAAGAGGTCACCTCTCAATGAGATCACCTCTCAATCTTCTAAACTCTAGAGAATATAGAGATATTATAGAGTAAGGCGATATTAGGACAGGTGACCAAAAGCTCGGTCAGAGAGGTTGGTTTTAAGGAGCGTCTTAAAGGAGGAGAGAGAGGCGGAGAGGTTTAGGGAGGGAATTCCAGAGCTCGGGGCCCAGGCGGCTGAAGGCACGGCCGCCAATGGTGGAGCGATGGAAATCGGGGGGATGCTCAAGAGGGCAGAACTAGAGGAGCGCCGAGATCTCGGAGGGTTGTGGAGGCTGGAGGAGGTTACAGTGATAGGGAGGGGCGAGGAGGCCGGAATTGGAGGAGCGCAGAGATCTCGGAGGGTTGTTGGGGCTGGAGGAGGTTACAGTGATAGGGAGGGGGCGAGGAGGGGATTTGAAAATTCGAGGTGTTGCTTTATGGTGCAGAGGATAATACAAGAGGAGTTATTCCAATGAGGTGCTGAGGCATACAGACTAGGCTAGAAAGACTCCCATTTCTCCAGCACCTTTCACCACCTCAGGACGTCCCAAAGCGCTTCACAGCCAATGAAGTACTTTTTTTGAAGTGTGGTCACTGTTGTAATGTGGGAAACGCGGCAGCCAATTTGCGCACAGCAAGCTCCCACAAACAGCAATGTGATAATGACCAGATCATCTGTTTTTAGTGATGTTGGTTGAGGGATAAATATTGGCCCCAGGACACCGGGGAGAACTCCCCCTGCTCTTCCTCCAACTCCACCTACCCCCTTGGTTCCGTAACCCTTAATCCCCTTGACCAACAATAATCTATCGATCCCCGTTTTGAAATTTCCAATCGACCCCCAGCCTCCACAGCTTTTTGGGGGGGGAGAGTTCCAGATTTCCACCCCCCTTTGTGTGAAGAAGTGCTTCCTGACATCACCCCTGAACGGCCTGGCTCTAATTTTAAGGTGACGCCCCCCCCCTTGTTCTGGACTCCCCCCACCCTCAGTAGAATCCTAGAACTTTACGGCACAGAAGGAGGCCATTCGGCCCATCGTGTCCGTGCCGGCCGACAAAGAGCGATCCCAGCCTAATCCCACTTTCCAGCTCTCGGTCCATAGCCCTGGAGGTTACGGCACTTCAAGCGCATATCCAAGTACTTTTTAAATGTGATGAGGGTTTCTGCCTCTACCACCCTTTCAGGCAGTGAGTTCCAGACCCCCACCACCCTCTGGGTGAAGAAAGTTCTCCTTCAACTCCCCTCTAATCCTTCTACCAGTTACTTTAAATCTCTGCCCCCTGGTTATTGACCTCCCTGCTAAGGGAAATTGGTCCTTCCTATCCACTCTATCCAGGCCCCTCATAATTTTATACACCTCAATTAAATCTCCGCTCAGCCTCCTCTGTGTTATGTTCATTAATAAATAGACATTCTTATTATGAACACAGCTAGCTTTTGCTAGCTACTTTTATTGAGCACATGTGGACTTGTACAGCATCTTGTAGAGGCTTCCATGCTATTGATCACTACACTCTGTTCCAAAGAAAACAACCCCAGCCTCTCCAATCTTTCCTCATCGCTAAATTTCTCCAGTCCTGGGGAGCAACATCCTGGTCAATCTCCTCTGTCCCCTCTCTGGTGCTGGCACTGGGAGTGTCGGCCTACATTATGGGGCTCGAGTCTTAGGAGGGTTAATGCCGGTGCCCCCTGGGGGGAAACAGACTGCCCTCCCGTTACTGAACGACTCATGGGCGTAAAACGAGCGTCAATGAAAGAGCTGACAGGTTAATTGTTCGCCTCCAGCCCCTGTTACAGCTGCTCTTCAACAGCTGGTGCCCCTTGACCCCGTCAGGTGTCTCGGCCTTACCGTACAGATGATGGGAGGAGGCAAACGCCAGCAGTCTGCTCGGACCGTCCGGGGACAGGCTGCCCGCCCCCTCTGCCCTCCGCCACCGCGCCCCAGAGGACCCGCGGCTCGCCTGACGGGGGAGGAGGGGTGAGCGAGAGACGCTGAGTGGCAGAGTGTGGAAGGACGGGGGAGGGAGAGAAAAAAAATGCGTTTATTATCAGTGCACTGAGGCCGGAGTGCAGCCGGGGCCAGGTACTGGGGGAGGGGGAGATCAAACAGAGAGAAAGAGAGAACGAGAGAGAGAACGAGAGAGAGAGAGAGAGAACGAGAGAGAGAACGAGAGAGAAAGAGAGAGAGAACGAGAGAAAGAGAGAGAACGAGAGAAAGAAGAGAACGAGAGAAAGAGAGAAAGAAAGAGAGAAAGAAAGAGAGAGCGAGAGAAAGAACGAGAGAACGAGAGAAAGAGAGAAAGAAAGAGAGAATGAGAGAAAGAGCGAATGAGAGAAAGAAAGAAAGAAAGAGAGAGAGAAAGAGAGAACGAGAGAAAGAACGAGAGAACGAGAGAAAGAGAGAAAGAAAGAGAGAAAGAAAGAGAGAATGAGAGAAAGAGCAAGAGAAAGAGAGAAAGAAAGAGAGAACGAGAGAAAGAGAGAATGAGAGAAAGAAAGAAAGAAAGAGAGAGAGAAAGAGAGAGAGAGAGAAAGAGAGAGAGAAAGAGAGAACGAGAGAAAGAGAGAGAGAACGAGAGAACGAGAGAAAGAAAGAGAGAAAGAGAGAAAGAAAGAGAGAGAGAAAGAGAGAACGAGAGAAAGAAAGAAAGAGAGAGAGAAAGAGAGAGAGAGAGAAAGAGAGAGAGAAAGAGAGAACGAGAGAAAGAGAGCGAGAACGAGAGAACGAGAGAAAGAAAGAGAGAACGAGAGAGAACGAGAGAACGAGAGAAAGAAAGAGAGAACGAGAGAAAGAGAGAGAGAACGAGAGAACGAGAGAAAGAAAGAGAGAACGAGAGAAAGAAAGAGAGAAAGAAAGAGAGAACGAGAGAAAGAGAGAAAGAGAGAAAGAAAGAGAGAACGAGAGAAAGAGAGAGAGAAAGAAAGAGAGAACGAGAGAAAGAGAGAAAGAGATCAAGAAAGAAAGAGAGCGAGAAAGAACTCAATAAAGGTGCTATATAAATGCAAGTTATTGTTGTTGAAGTGTGGTCACTGTTGTAATGTAGGAAACGAGGCAGCCAATATGTGCACAGCAAGCTCCCACAAACATCCCCGATTTCCATCGCTCCACCATTGGCGGCCGTGCCTTCAGCCGCCTGGGCCCCGAGCTCTGGAATTCCCTCCCTAAACCTCTCCGCCTCTCTCTCCTCCTTTAAGACGCTCCTTAAAACCGACCTCTTTGACCAAGCTTTTGGTCACCTGTCCTAATATCTCCTTACGTGGCTCGGTGTCAAGTTTTATCTGATAATCGCTCCTGTGAAGCGCCCTGGGATGTTTTACCACGTTAAAGGCAGCGTATAAACACAAGTTGTTGTTGAGAGAGTCCGGATGGTTTTGACCTGGAGCGATCAGGTCCAGCGATAAATTGGGGAGAGCGCGAGATAGTTGATTGGGCAATCAGGCAGGTGATGTGATTGTACCAAATTAGAAAATTAGACGGGTGAGGGGGCCGGGGAGGGGGGGGGGGGGCGGTTTCTCGTCACATGGCCACGTGGCTGCGATTACGTGACAGAACGCCCCTCGTTCCTTGTCGTGTGATGCTGTGACCCTGTGCTGTGTGGCTGCCCTGGGCCAAAGTCCGACTGGCACAGACACAGCTCGGTAAACACAAAACCCGTCGGGGAGGAGGGCGGAAGGGAGAGTGCAAAGGTCGCTGTGATGTCACAGCCCTGCCACAGTATTTGTTTTATTCGTTTATGGGATGTGGGCGTCGCTGGCGAGGCCGGCATTTATTGCCCGTCCCCTAGTTGCCCTTGAGAAGGTGGTGGTGAGCCGCCTTCTTGAACCGCTGCAGTCCGTGTGGTGAAGGTGCTCCCACAGTGCTGTTAGGGAGGGAGTTCCAGGATTTTGACCCAGCGACGATGAAGGAACGGCTGATATATTTCCA
>NW_028225185.1:17421000-17446000 GCF_052327205.1 Somniosus microcephalus | reverse complement strand
TACTTTTTGAAGTGTGGTCACTGTTGTAATGTGGAAACGCGGCAGCCAATTTGCGCACAGCAAGCTCCCACACACAGCAATGTGATAATGACCAGATCATCTGTTTTTAGTGATGTTGGTTGAGGGATAAATATTGGCCCCAGGACACCGGGGAGAACTCCCCCTGCTCTTCTTCCAATAGTGGCCGTGGGATCTTTTACATCCACCTGAGAGGGCAGACGGGGCCTCAGTTTAATGCCTCATTCGAAAGACGGCACCTCCGACAGTGCGGCGCTCCCTCAGTACTGCCCCTCCGACAGTGCGGCGCTCCCTCAGTACTGCCCCTCCGACAGTGCGGCGCTCCCTCAGTACTGCCCCTCCGACAGTGCGGCGCTCCCTCAGTACCGCCCCTCCGACAGTGCGGCGCTCCCTCAGCACTGCCCCTCCGACAGTGCGGCGCTCCCTCAGTACTGACCCTCCGACAGTACGGCGTTCCCTCAGTACAGCCCCTCCGACAGTGCGGCGCTCCCTCAGTACTGCCCCTCCGACAGTGCAGCGCTCCCTCAGTACTGACCCTCCAACAGTGCGGCGCTCCCTCAGTACTGACCCTCTAACAGTGCGGCGCTCCCTCAGTACCGCCCCTCCGACAGTGCGGCGCTCCCTCAGTACCACCCCTCCGACAGTGCGGCGCTCCCTCAGTACTGACCCTCTAACAGTGCGGCGCTCCCTCAGTACCGCCCCTCCGACAGTGCGGCGCTGCCTCAGTACTGCCCCTCCGACAGTGCAGCGCTCCCTCAGTACTGCCCCTCCGACAGTGCGGCGCTCCCTCAGTACTGACCCTCCGACAGTACGGCGTTCTCTCAGTACAGCCCCTCCGACAGTGCGGCGCTCCCTCAGTACTGCCCCTCCGACAGTGCAGCGCTCCCTCAGTACTGACCCTCCGACAGTGCGGCGCTCCCTCAGTACCGCCCCTCCGACAGTGCGGCGCTCCCTCAGTACCGCCCCTCCGACAGTGCGGCACTCCCTCAGTACCGCCCCTCCGACAGTGCGGCGCTCCCTCAGTACCGCCCCTCCGACAGTGCGGCGCTCCCTCAGTACCGCCCCTCCGACAGTGCGGCGCTCCCTCAGTACTTCCACTCCGACAGTGCGGCGCTCCCTCAGTACTGCCCCTCCGACAGTGCGGCGCTCCCTCAGTACAGCCCCTCTAACAGTGCGGCGCTCCCTCAGTACTGCCCCTCCGACAGTGCGGCGCTCCCTCAGTACAGCCCCTCTAACAGTGCGGCGCTCCCTCAGTACTGACCCTCTAACAGTGCGGCGCTCCCTCAGTACTGCCCCTCCGACAGTGCGGCGCTCCCTCAGTACTGCCCCTCCGACAGTGCGGCGCTCCCTCAGTACTGCCCCTCCGACAGTGCGGCGCTCCCTCAGTACCGCCCCTCCGACAGTGTGGCCCTCCCTCAGTACCGCCCCTCCGACAGTGTGGCCCTCCCTCAGTACTGACCCTCTAACAGTGCGGCGCTCCCTCAGTACTTCCACTCCGACAGTGCGGCGCTCCCTCAGTACTGACCCTCTAACAGTGCGGCGCTCCCTCAGTACTTCCACTCCGACAGTGCGGCGCTCCCTCAGTACTGACCCTCTAACAGTGCGGCGCTCCCTCAGTACTGCCCCTCCGACAGTGCGGCGCTCCCTCAGTACTGACCCTCTAACAGTGCGGCGCTCCCTCAGTACTGACCCTCTAACAGTGCGGCGCTCCCTCAGTACCGCCCCTCCGACAGTGCGGCGCTCCCTCAGTACTGCCCCTCCGACAGTGCGGCGCTCCCTCAGTACTGCCCCTCCGACAGTGCGGCGCTCCCTCAGTACCGCCCCTCCGACAGTGCGGCGCTCCCTCAGTACTGCCCCTCCGACAGTGCGGCGCTCCCTCAGTACCGCCCCTCCGACAGTGTGGCCCTCCCTCAGTACCGCCCCTCCGACAGTGTGGCCCTCCCTCAGTACTGACCCTCTAACAGTGCGGCGCTCCCTCAGTACTTCCACTCCGACAGTGCGGCGCTCCCTCAGTACTGACCCTCTAACAGTGCGGCGCTCCCTCAGTACTTCCACTCCGACAGTGCGGCGCTCCCTCAGTACTGACCCTCTAACAGTGCGGCGCTCCCTCAGTACTGCCCCTCCGACAGTGCGGCGCTCCCTCAGTACTGACCCTCTAACAGTGCGGCGCTCCCTCAGTACTGACCCTCTAACAGTGCGGCGCTCCCTCAGTACCGCCCCTCCGACCACTCTGGGAGGCCACGCGAAGAAGCCACTGGAGGGGAGTGGCGATACCTTGCTGAACGCGGAGGAGGGCCATCGCGAAAATACTCCCTCACCCCTCACCCCCAACCCCACATCTCCTCACCCGGAATGAGCCTACCCCTTTAAGAACTCAGACTGCAAGAGATATAAATAGACAGATATTTAATGGGTGAAAAATGATCTCCTGAGATGACCCGTGTCATTTAGAGGTGTGAGACTTTCATTACAATATAGATAGTGATGGCCCCTGAGTGACTTACTGCCTGGAATATACGTTCAACACAACTTGTGTTTATACCGCGCCTTTAACAAAGTAATGATTTTAACACAGGAGCGATTATCAGACACAATTTGACACCGAGCCACATAGGGAGATATTAGGACAGGTGATCAAAAGCTTGGTCAAAGAGGTCGGTTTTAAGGAGCGTCTTAAAGGAGGAGAGAGAGGCGGAGAGGTTTAGGGAGGGAATTCCAGAGCTCGGGGCCCAGGCGGCTGAAGGCACGGCCGCCAATGGTGGAGCGATGGAAATCGGGGGGATGCTCAAGAGGCCGGAATTGGAGGAGCGCAGAGATCTCGGGGGGGGGCTGGAGGAGGTTACAGAGACAGGGAGGGGGGCGAGGGCCATGGAGGGATTTGAACACAAGGATGAGAATTTTAAAAATCGAGGTGTTGCCGGACCGGAAGCCAATGTAGGTCAGCGAGCACAGCGGGGGTGATGGGCGAACGGGACTGGGTGCAAGTTAGGACACGGGGGCAGCAGAGTTTGGGATGAGCTGAAGTTTGCGGAGACCATTGGAATAGTTGGGAGTCTGAAGGTGACAAAGGCACACATGAGATTTTCAGATGAAAGAAGGCGAATGAATAGATGCAGAAAGTGGTCTGCTTATCTCAATCTACTGAAGGCTATCAGTGAATCAGAATCAGGGACTGAACAGAGAGAAAAGCCTGCGTCTGACTCCCTTTCGAGATAAGTGGCGTCTGTGAGGGGATTCATTAACATCAAGGGGCACCTAAGGGACCGTCTCCAAACATATGCAATGTGCCCGCGCGCCCTTTTTGCGCCCGGTTCAATCACAGAATCACAGAAACCCCACAGTGCAGATAGGGGCCATTTCGGCCCATCGAGCCTGCACCGACACATATCCCACCCGATCCCCGTAACCCCATGTATTTAATCCCCTAATCAACCTAACCCGCACATCTTTGGACTGTGGGAGGAAACCGGAGCACCCGGAGGAAACCCACGCAAACACGGGGAGAATGTGCAAACTCCACACAGACAGTCGCCCGAGGCCGGGTTCGAACCCGGGTCCCTGGCGCTGTGAGGCAACAGTGCTAACCGCTATGCCACTCGAAGGCAGCCGCTGTCACTCGGGCTGCGGGGTTCTTTCCCGCGCGGTCTCCGGGCGGCCAGTCGGTGGCCCCCGTGCTCCGAGCCCGCGCACTGGACCGGCCGTTCGACCGTGAGGTGCATCGCCCGCCGTCTGCTTCCCGGCGGAGGAAGGCGAGGGGGTAGCGCCAGAGGTGGTGGTGGCGGTGGGCGGGGGGGGGGGAACTCATTGCGGACCAGGCCTCCAACCGCAGTGACCTGCAACACCCCGCCCTTTATAAACAGCAACAACCTGCATTTATCTAGCGCCTGTAACACAGTAAAACGTCCCAAGGTGCTGCACAGGAGCGTAAATCAGACAAAATTTGACACCGAGCCACATAAGGAGATATTAGGGCAAAGCTTGGTCAAAGAGGTGGGTTTTAAGGAGCGTCTTAAGGGAGGAGAGAGAGGCGGAGAGGTTTAGGGAGGGAATTCCAGAGCTCGGGGCCCAGGCGGCTGAAGGCACGGCCGCCAATGGTGGAGCGATGGGAATCGGGGGATGCTCAAGAGGCCAGAATTGGAGGAGCGCCGAGATCTCGGGAGGGTTGTAAAAAGGATGGAGCAAACTCCATCCACTTGTTTGATTGCAAAGCACGGTTGCCATGGGCAACTGGCCCATTCCACTGGCCGGTTGCCCGGGGAAAGTGGATTCTGTTCTGTTGTCGTCACTGGGATGCCCTAGTTTCGTTGGCTGGCAATGTGTTTGGACGCATGTCGGGCTGGGTTCTCAACTGGGTTCTCAGCCGTGACTCACCCGAGTTCGCAACGCCCGCCTTCTCTGTCTCAATCCCGGCCTGTTTGGTTTGGCCACATGACTCCTTACTGATGTCGTGAGGCACCTTCCCCCGCGGGGGGGCTCCATTGCACTCTGGGGACCTGCGGTTATGACGGGCCTCCCGGGGTCACCTCCGACCCCCCCCCCCACCCCTCCCCCGCCTTCTGCTCCATTTCAACTCTACCCCTCCCCCGGTCTCCACTTGCTGATTGGCTCCGGTGGACAAGGGAGCTTTGACGGTTGATGTGAAGATTGGAGCAAGGGATCGAGGACCCTATAAACCTTCCTTTAACCCTATAAACCCTCCTTTGACCTTATAAACCCTCCTTTGACCCTATAAAGTCTCCTTTGACCCTATAAACCCTCCTTTGATCCTATAAATCCTCCTTTGACCCTATAAACCCTCCTTTGATCCTATAAATCCTCCTTTGACCCTATAAACCCTCCTTTGATCCTATAAACCTTCCTTTGACCCTATAAACCCTCCTTTGACCCTATAAATCCTCCTTTGACCCTATAAACCCTCCTTTGATCCTATAAACCTTCCTTTGATCCTATAAACCTTCCTTTGACCCTATAAACCCTCCTTTGAACCTATAAACCCTCCTTTGACCCTATAAACCCTCCTTTGACCCTATAAACCCTCCTTTGATCCTATAAATCCTCCTTTGACCCTATAAACCCTCCTTTGATCCTATAAATCCTCCTTTGACCCTATAAACCCTCCTTTGATCCTATAAACCCTCCTTTGACCCTATAAACCCTCCTTTGACCCTAGAAACCCTCCTTTGACCCTATAAACCCTCCGTTGACCCTATAAACCCCCCTTTGACCCTATAAACCCTCCTTTGACCCTATAAACCCTCCTTTGACCCTATAAACCCTCCTTTGATCCTATAAACCTTCCTTTGACCCTATAAACCCTCCTTTGACCCTATAAACCCTCCTTTGACCCTATAAACCCTCCTTTGATCCTATAAACCTTCCTTTGACCCTATAAACCCTCCTTTGACCCTATAAACCCTCCTTTGACCCTATAAACCCTCCTTTGACCCTATAAACCCTCCGTTGACCCTATAAACCCTCCTTAGGCCAACATCAATAACAACAACCTGCATTTATATAGCGCCTTTAGCGTAGTAAAACGTCCCAGGGTGCTTCACAGGAGCGATTATCAGACATAATTTGACACCGAGCCACATAAGGAGATATTCGGACAGGTGACCAAAAGCTCGGTCAGAGAGGTCGGTTTTAAGGAGCGTCTTAAAGGTGGAGAGAGAGGCGGAGAGGTTTAGGGAGGGAATTCCAGAGCTCGGGGCCCAGGCGGCTGAAGGCACGGCCGCCAATGGTGGAGCGATGGAAATCGGGGGGATGCGCGAGAGGCCGGAATTGGAGGAGCGCAGAGATCTCGGAGGGTTTTGGGGGCTGGAGGAGGTTACAGTGATAGGGAGAGGGGCGAGGAGGCAATGGAGGGATTTGAACACAAGGATGAGAATTTTGAAATCGAGGCGTTGCCGGACCGGGATCCAATGTAGGTCAGCGAGCACAGGGTGGGGTGATGGGTGAACGGGACTGGGTGCGAGTTAGGACACGGGGCAGCGGGAGTTTGGGATGACCTCAAGTTTACGGAGATTGGAAGGCGGGAGGCCAGGCCAGGAGAGCGTCGGAATAGTTGGGAGTCTAGCGGCAATGTCGTGGGTGTAAAACCCTCACTCAGATTCCCAAAATAAGCCTATGGGGCCCCCCCTTCCTTCCCTTTCGTCCCTGATGCATATTGCCATCTGATCCACAGTTGTTATTTCAGGTTGGCTGGGGAGGGCTTGACAAAAAAAACGGGAGAGTTGGTAAACACAGGCCAGCAGTCTGACTCATCGCCAAGACTTGCCCTATTGTAGGTGGAGCTAGTGAGCCTGTAGAAAAACAGATAGAAAGAGTGCTGCATAATCAGAATTGGATCAGTCTGTGCGTCTGGCTTGCTGTGTGTGTGTGTGTGAATATAACCGGAGCAGCAAACAAGCAACATGGTTTGGAAGATTACCTGCGTTGTGCTCTATTGGACGTGGGCATTACTGGCACAGAGTTCTGCAGAGAGATTCTCACTTTACTGGAACAGCACGAACACCAAGTAAGTCAATGCTTAAAAACTCGGGGGCAAGTTGTGGTCAACTTGCAAAAACAAACTCGAACACAAGAAACTGTTTGGAAAGTTTGCGTGAAAACTGCTTTGAAAGAAACTGGAAACTTTTGAAGCGACGCAATTAGAAATGATCTTTAAATTGAAACCAACTATTTTCTCGCTATCTCGACCTGTGCCGATGTTCAGGTGGAAGTGCCACGGGTCGGAGGTTTTTTTAAATGTTGTTGAACTTTATGCAGTTTTTCGTTGTGCTTTTGTTTATAATACTTCAAACGGAGCGATGCAGTAAAGGTTTTTTTTTAAATTATTTAACGAATTATTTTTGGCATCTGAAGTTGGGTTTAATGCAGAAAAGTGGGGATTGAAGTTTAATGCAACAATTGGGATTGAGGTTAAATGCAGAAACTGGGATTGAGATTTATTGGAAAAAGTGGGATTGCGGTTAAATACAAAAAGTGGGATTGTGGTTAAAAACAAAGTGGGATTGTGGTTAAATGCAAAATCTGGGATTGAGATTCATTGGAAAAAGTGGAATTGCGGTTAAATACAAAAAATAGGATTGAGGTTAAAAACAAAGTGGGATTGAGGTTAAATGCAAAATCTGGGATTGAAGTTTATTGCAAAATCTGGGATTGAAGTTTATTGCAAAATCTGGGATTGAAGTTTATTGCAAAATCTGGGATTGAAGTTTATTGCAAAATCTGGGATTGAAGTTTATTGCAAAATCTGGGATGGAAATTCAATGCAAGGAAGTGTTCGACAGGAAGAAAAAAAAATCAAGTTTAAAGACTTGTAAATCTCTCCTGTTGTTTTCTTCGCATGCTCGCTGTGATTTCCGTGCAAGGAGCCGCTGCCGTTTCACAGTAAATGTTATCTGGTTCTTGGTCTTTGTTTACCAGAAGCTGGAGTATTTACCAGAAGCGGGAGTATTATTAACCCTCCCGAGCCCCGCCGGCGGCGAGCACTGCCCAGCAAGATCCCAGCAATATTCACAGACAATTGCTGTGACTAACACACAACGCTGAGACTGCAATACTCTGATGGGGTTGATTGGAAACCTTTGACAGCTTATTTCCGTGCTGGGAAATGTTTACATGATCTCAAATCACTTGTGGGACCCACCACCAATTTAAGACTGCATTTCCCTTTTAATCAATCAAATCAAATCAAATCAATTATTGTCACTGTTAGTGCACAAGTGCAGTACAACGAAATGTAGGCTTGCGGCTCCCGAGAGTGTACATTTAGATTAAGACATTTAAACATTCAACATACATTTGGCTTGTAATATATTAACATAAACATTAACCATAATAAAGTGCATTGGCAGATGTGCAGACTTTAGAGTTTATTTGTTTAAGAGGTTGTTGGTGGGCCCCACCACTATTTTAATGCTGTATTTCCTTTTTAATTAGTTGATTGGGGTAGGCAATGGGCTGCAACTTTACCCCTACCCCTCACCCCTGTCTGATTTGAGGCTTTCTAAATGTTGGAGAAAAAGTTAATTCTAAATCTCTTGGGACTCCACATCGTTTGAGAAAAGTTTCTCAAAAACTTTTTCACCAACTTTTTACAGTGAGGTCTTAAAGGGGCAGAGCACCGGCAGTCAAAGAGCAAGTTTCAGAATCGAAGGCGCCCTTGGCGTCTCACCCCCCCAATCGCCGTCTCTCGAGCAGAGGCTCTTAACCGCCACATAATCCCGCGGGAACAGGAGGAGGCCATTCGGCCCCTCGAGCCTGCCCCGCCATTCAGCCAGATCACGGCTGCTCTGCACCTCGATCCCCCATTTAACCCCCGCCCTTTGCTCCATATCCCTCAGTGCCCTGACCCAACGAAAATCTTAGCCGCCTCAGACTCGACCTCAGCGCAGATGGGAGGCCATTCGGCCCACCGTGCCTGTGAAAGAGCTCTCCAATTAGTCCCCCTTTCCCCATAGCCCTGTGAATTTTTGAAAGTTACTATTAAATCTGCTTCCACCTCCCTTTCAGGCAGCGCATTCCAGATCATAACAACTCGCTGCGTAAAAACATTCTCCTCGGCTCTTTTCCACCCCCCCGCTAGAATTCTTGAAATCCGTTCAAGGGTTTAATCAGTCATCGTAAACTGGGGGGAGTCATTCACTCCTGGGGTCGTCTCTCTCAGAGTGAGGCAGCCGCACGGTCTGTCTCGAAACTCGCCTATATTTGTTTCCTGTATGTGTGAGCTTGGTTTTAAGCATTATCCGTGTTGCCGTCAATTAGTCAACATAACCTGTGACAATTCTGCTGTTACCCTGTCTGCTTAAAGAGACTCGTGGGGAGCATGAACAAGGAGTGCGTCCGTATTTACAGGGGGTCCCCGGGAGTGTGTCTGTATTTACATGGTGTCCCTGGGGAGTGTGTCAATATTTACAGGGGTTCCCCGGGAGCGTGTCAGTATTTACAGGGGGTCCCTGGGGAGTGTGTCAGTATTTACAGGGGGTCCCGGGGAGTGTGTCAGTATTTACAGGGGGTCCCTGGGAGTGTGTCAGTATTTACAGGGGGTCCCTGGGAGTGTGTCAGTATTTACAGGGGGTCCCCGGGAGTGTGTCGGTATTTACAGAGGGCCCCTGGGAGTGTGTCAGTATTTACAGAGGGCCCCTGGGAGTGTGTCAGTATTTACAGGGGGTCCCCGGGAGTGTGTCAGTATTTACAGAGGGTCCCAGGGAGTGTGTCAGTATTTACAGAGGGTCCCAGGGAGTGTGTCAGTATTTACAGGGGGTCCCCGGGAGTGTGTCAGTATTTACAGGGGGTCCCAGGGAGTGTGTCAGTATTTACAGAGGGTCCCAGGGAGTGTGTCAGTATTTACAGAGGGTCCCCGGGAGTGTGTCAGTATTTACAGGGGGTCCCAGGGAGTATGTCAGTATTTACAGAGGGTCCCCGGGAGTGTGTCAGTATTTACAGGGGGTCCCCGGGAGTGTGTCAGTATTTACAGGGGGTCCCCGGGAGTGTGTCAGTATTTACAGGGGGTCCCCGGGAGTGTGTCAGTATTTACAGGGGGTCCCCGGGAGTGTGTCAGTATTTACAGGGGTTCTCCGGGAGTGTGTCAGTATTTACAGGGGTCTCCGGGAGTGTGTCCATATTTACAGGGGGTCCCCGGGGAGTGTGTCAGTATTTACAGGGGGTCCCCGGGAGTGTGTCAGTATTTACAGAGGGTCCCCGGGAGTGTGTCAGTATTTACAGGGGGTCCCCGGGAGTGTGTCAGTATTTACAGGGGGTCCCCGGGTGTCCATATTTACAGGGGGTCGGTGTGTCAGTATTTACAGGGGTCCCCGGGAGTGTGTCAGTATTTACAGGGGGTCCCCGGGTGTCCATATTTACAGGGGGTCCCCGGGAGTGTGAGACAACCCATCACACTGAGAAGTTATGAGACTTACTGACATAAACTGATTAGAGTTCAAGAGAACGTGGGATCAGGAACTGCTAAATTTGCAAGACATCAAGCTTTTTTTCCTACACATATAATCTGAAATTGAGCATTGCCCTTTTAAGATCACACATCAAACTGATTAATGGAAACACTCTTAACTTTTGAACTAAAATTAAAACACTGCGAGAATGAATTTGTTTTGGCACCATCTGTGTGAATATCAATCGGATTTAGCAGCGAGACTGTATCTATTTAAGGAGCATTACAGCAAAATCTAATTATAAAGGATTTGACTTGAGCTTTATATCTCTCTTGACTCACTTGACACTGGCATCAAGTAGAAGTGATTTTTTTTAAAATAGGGAGATGTCTAAACTAAGTGTCAGCTTGGCTCTCTCTCTCGCCTCTGAGGCAGAAAGTTGTGGGTTCGAGTCCCACTCCAGAGACTTGAGCCCATAATCCAGGCCGACACTCCCAGTGCAGTACTGAGGGAGCGCCGCACTGTCGGAGGGGCGGTACTGAGGGAGCGCCGCACTGTCGGAGAGGCAGTACTGAGGGGGCGCCGCACTGTCAGAGGGGCAGTACTGAGGGAGCGCCGCACTGTCGGAGGGGCGGTACTGAGGGAGCGCCGCACTGTCGGAGGGGCGGTACTGAGGGAGTGCCGCACTGTCGGAGGGGCAGTACTGAGGGAGCGCCGCACTGTCGGAGGGGCGGTACTGAGAGAGTGCCGCACTGTCGGAGGGGCGGTACTGAGGGAGCGCCGCACTGTCGGAGGGGCGGTACTGAGGGAGTGCCGCACTGTCGGAGAGGCAGTGCTGAGGGGGCGCCGCACTGTCAGAGGGGCAGTACTGAGGGAGCGCCGCACTGTCGGAGGGGCAGTACTGAGGGAGCGCCGCACTGTCGGAGGGGCAGTACTGAGGGAGCGCCGCACTGTCGGAGGGGCAGTACTGAGGGAGCGCCGCACTGTCGGAGGGGCAGTACTGAGGGAGCGCCGCACTGTCGGAGAGGCAGTACTGAGGGAGCGCCGCACTGTCAGAGGTGCAGTCTTTCAGATGAGACGTTAAACCGAGGCCCCGTCTGCCCTCTCAGGTGAGCGTAAAAGATCCCATGGCCACTATTTCAAAGAAGAGCGGGGGGGGGGGGGGAGTTCTCCCCAGTGTCCTGGGGCCAATATTTATCAACATTTATATTTTACATCCACCTGAGAGGGCCGACGGTGCCTCGGTTTAACATCTCATCCGAAAGTACGGCACAGGAGTGTCGGGCCCAGATTTATGTGCTCAAGTCTCTGGAGTGCGACTCGAACCCACGACCTTCATTCATTCTCGGGATGTGGGCATCGCTGGCCAGGCCGGCATTTATTGCCCATCCCCCTAGTTGCCCCCTGGAGAAGGTGGTGCTGGGCCGCCTTCTCAAACCGCTGCAGTCCCGCCTGGTGAAGTTGCGCCCATTCTGGATCTTGTTGTTGGGTTTTGACACAACTGAGGGGCTCACTGGGCCCACTTCGGAGCGTGGCTGAGAGACAACCACGTTGGGTGTGGGACTGGAGTCACATATAGGCCAGACCGGGTAAATACGGTAGATTTCCTTCCCTAGGGGGACATGAGTGAACCAGTCGGCTGTGAAGCGCTTTGGGACGTCCTGAGGTTGTGAAAGGCGCTGGAGAAATGCAAAACTTTCTTTCATAGACTGATACAGCACAGGAGGAGGCCATTCGGCCCATCGTGCCTGTGCCGGCTCTTTGAAAGAGCTCTCCAATTAGCCCCACTCCCCCCTGCTCTTTCCCCACAGCCCTGTGAATGTTCAAGTATATATCCAATTTATTTAACTGTTATTTGGTGGGGGTTACACTCTTGACCTCAGGACCACTCGCCAACTGTACCCACGGGGCCGTTGCTGCTGTTGCTATTTGTGGGATCGTGCTGTGCACAAAATCAGTTAACCTACGTGGCAGAAGCCTCTGAGCCTCCGAAGCGATTAACTGCACGCAGAGGGAACGTGCGATCAGGCGGTGTGCGAGGACGAGTCTTGGGTTAAGTCCAGCGTTGCCCTTTTAAGACCCCGCGCGGCCTGGAGAATTGTCGGAAACGCTTGCTGATTTTCAGGAGCTGAGCAGGAATTGTTTTTCTTTACCCGACAGCTCGTAAAATGTGTTATCAGGAAGCGCACTGCCCCGGTGTTGTTTCCCCGAGCCCAGGACGCAGGAAGTGATTCCTTGCTTCCTCTCCACTTCACTCGGTCCCCGGACTGTGGATCGGCAGCTGAAAGAGGGCCCAGAAACTGAGGGGGGTGCAGGGGAGAGGGGGGAGGTGGAGCGAGAGGGGGAGGGAGAGAGGGACAGAGAGGGAGGGTGAGAGGGCGGGGAGAGGGACAGAGAGGAGGGAGAGGGACGGAGAGAGGGAGGGGGACGGAGTGAGGGAGGGGGAGAGGGAGGGAGAGGGATGGAGAGGGACGGAGAGAAGGACGGGGAGGGGGAGAGCGACGCAGAGAGGGAGGGGGTGAGGGACAGAGAGGGGGAGGGGGAGAGTGACGGAGAGAAGAGATCATCACTAAAACAGATGATCTGGTCATTATCACGGAGCTGTTTGTGGGAGCTTGCTGTGCGAAAATCAGCTGCCGCGTTTCCTACATTACAACAGTGACCACACTTCAAAAAGTACTTCATTGGCTGTAAAGCGCTTTGGGACGTCCTGAGGTGGTGAAAGGGCGCTGGAGAAATGGGAGTCTTCTAAACCGCGAATGTCCCTTTAAGCTGTGAAGTGCCTTGTGTGGTTTTTTGAAACTGGTTCATTCCTTCACACACCAGCAGTGCCCGTGGGTTTAGGCCCACCTTTGGTTAGCTTCCTGGCTCTCGGGACACCCACTTCACCTGAGCGAGACCCGATTAAAACACAACTTACTGTATGCTGCAGAGCAACAGCGAAAATGTTTCACCCTCGTCCCATTAACCAGAGGTTCCCCAAGACTTGGCTGCCCTCTGTACCCCCCTCTCTCTACCTCTCGCTCTCCCTCCCTCTCTCCGCCTCACATCATCCCGCCTAGACTCGCTCCTATATCTCGGTCTCGCTCTGTATCTTTTCTCTGTCACTTTCTATCCCTCTTTGTGGCCCTCTCTATCGTACTCCATCTTTCTTTTATCTCCATCTTTTTCTCTCTCTCTGCCCATCTTATAAATCCAATTCCAATTCCAATTCAAATGCTTTATTGGCATGAAAGTTTACAGAGAACCATATTGCCAAAGCTTACATAGCAAAAAGGTACAGTTTTCCAACATTCTGTAGGTGTCAATCGATTTGACAATCTCTCTCTCTCTGTCTCCACCCCCCTCTCTCTGTCTCTCGCCCGCCATTCCCCTCCCAGCTTATCAATCGCTCTATCTCTCCCAGCTTATCAATCGCTCTATCTCTCCCCTCCCTTTCCTATGTTATAGATTTCTCTCCCTCCATCTTATCAATCGCTCTCTCGCTCCCTCCCCCATCTTATCAATCGCTCTCTCTCTCTCCCTCGCCCCCTCCCCCTCCGGTTTTGTAGGGCTGGGTGTGTTGCCCCGCCAGACAGTCCTATTTAAGGATTCGCGACGGCCAGGCAGCTGCCGATGGCCTTTTAATTGTAGCTTGATGGCCTGTCCAGCTGTTTGCGTTGAGGCTGGCCCAGGGACTGTGAAAGCCTTTTATCCTCGCTGCCCCTATTCAGCTCAGCCACTTAGGACCCGTCCATCAACAGGGAGCAGAAGACAGCAGCTGAATCCGTGGGCACCCCCCCAGTCACCCTCCCTCATTTCACAAAGAGCGGGAGCGAGAGGGCCTCCCACCTCGGGAAGGATATCTTGTCCTCGGAGGGGGGGCAGCGCAGATTCACCAGAATGATACCCGGGGGGTAAAAGGGTTAAATTCCGCGGGACAGGTTGCACAGACTGGGCTTGTATTCCCTCGAGTTTAGAAGATTAAGGGGTGATCTAATCGAAGTGTTGAAGATGATTAAAGGAGTTGATCGGGTCGAGAGAGAGAAACTATTTCCTCTGGTGGGGGGAGTCCAGAACAAGGGGGGGCGTCACCTTAAAATTAGAGCCAGGCCGTTCAGGGGTGATGTCAGGAAGCACTTCTTCACACAAAGGGGGGTGGAAATCTGGAACTGTCGCCCCCAGAAAGCTGTGGAGGCCGGGGGTCAATTGGAAATTTTCAAAACTGATTTTTCTTTAAAAAAAAATCTCCAATTTCTCCAGCGCCTTTCCCCACCTCAGGACGTCCCAAAGTGCTTTACAGCCAATGAAGTACTTTTTGAAGTGTGGTCACTGTTGTAATGTGGGAAACGCGGCAGCCAATTTGCGCACAGCAAGCTCCCACAAACAGCAATGTGATAATGACCAGATCATCTGTTTTTAGTGATGTTGGTTGAGGGATAAATATTGGCCCCAGGACACCGGGGAGAACTCCCCCTGCTCTTCTTCCAATAGTGGCCACGGGATCTTTTACATCCACCTGAGAGGGCAGACGGGGCCTCGGTTTAACGTCTCATCCGAAAGACGGCCCCTCCGACAGTGCGGTGCTCCCTCAGTACCGCCCCTCCAACAGTGCAGCGCTCCCTCAGTACCGCCCCTCCGACAGTGCAGCGCTCCCTCAGTACTGCCCCTCCGACAGTGCAGCGCTCCCTCAGTACCGCCCCTCCAACAGTGCAGCGCTCCCTCAGTACCGCCCCTCCAACAGTGCGGCGCTCCCTCAGTACTGCCCCTCCGACAGTGCAGCGCTCCCTCAGTACCGCCCCTCCGACAGTGCGGCGCTCCCTCAGTACTGCCCCTCCGACAGTGCGGCGCTCCCTCAGTACTGCCCCTCCGACAGTGCGGCGCTCCCTCAGTACCGCCCCTCCGACAGTGCGGCGCTCCCTCAGTACTGCCCCTCCGACAGTGCGGCGCTCCCTCAGTACCGCCCCTCCGACAGTGCGGCGCTCCCTCAGTACCGCCCCTCCGACAGTGCGGCGCTCCCTCAGTACTGCCCCTCCGACAGTGCGGCGCTCCCTCAGTACTGCCCCTCCGACAGTGCGGCGCTCCCTCAGTACCGCCCCTCCGACAGTGCGGTGCTCCCTCAGTACCGCCCCTCCGACAGTGCGGCGCTCCCTCAGTACCGCCCCTCCGACAGTGCGGTGTTCCCTCAGTACTGCCCCTCCGACAGTGCGGCGCTCCCTCAGTACTGCCCCTCCGACAGTGCGGCACTCCCTCAGTACCGCCCCTCCGACAGTGCGGCGCTCCCTCAGTACTGACACTGGGAGTGTCGGCCTAGATTTTGTGCTCAAGTCTCTGGAGTGGGGCTACGAACCCACAACCTTCTGACTCAGAGGTGAGTGTGCTACACACTGGGCCATGACTGATCCAGGTGGAAAACAACCTTTACAATTGCAGTAAAGAAACTGTTTCACCATCGCCAGTGAATCACCTCTGAGGCACTTGCTCCACTTCCTGTAAGCAGGATTTAGCATGAGGGCTTTAAAATCATCTTGCTTCTCCAGTCACTGTTTGCAATGGAGCTGGTATCAAGTGATATCAAGTCTGTTTGTTTGAAAGGGTAAAGTGCTGCTTTTGTGGGTTTGTCCTTGCGCAGCCGAGGTTCAGTGGGTTGCACGCTCACCTCCCGTTCGAGCCCCCACTCCCGAGACTTGAGCCCCATAATCCAGGCTGACACTCTCAGTGCCAGTACTGAGGGAGTGCCGCACTGTCGGAGGGGCAGTACTGAGGGAGCGCCGCACTGTCGGAGGGGCAGTACCGAGGGAGCGCCGCACTGTCAGAGGGGCGGTACTGAGGAAGCGCCGCACTGTCAGAGGGGCAGTACTGAGGGAGCGCCGCACTGTCGGAGGGGCGGTACTGAGTGAGCGCCGCACTGTCGGAGGGGCAGTACTGAGGGAGCGCCGCACTGTCGGAGGGGCGGTACTGAGGGAGCGCCGCACTGTCGGAGGGGCGGTACTGAGGGAGCGCCGCACTGTCGGAGGGGCGGTACTGAGGGAGCGCCGCACTGTCGGAGGGGCGGTACTGAGGGAGCGCCGCACTGTCGGAGGGGCGGTACTGAGGGAGCGCCGCACTGTCGGAGGGGCGGTACTGAGGGAGCGCCGCACTGTCGGAGGGGCGGTACTGAGGGAGCGCCGCACTGTCGGAGGGGCGGTACTGAGGGAGCGCCGCACTGTCGGAGGGGCGGTACTGAGGGAGCGCCGCACTGTCGGAGGGGCGGTACTGAGGGAGCGCCGCACTGTCGGAGGGGCGGTACTGAGGGAGCGCCGCACTGTCGGAGGGGCGGTACTGAGGGAGCGCCGCACTGTCGGAGGGGCGGTACTGAGGGAGCGCCGCACTGTCGGAGGGGCGGTACTGAGGGAGCGCCGCACTGTCGGAGGGGCGGTACTGAGGGAGCGCCGCACTGTCGGAGGGGCAGTACTGAGGGTGTGCCGCACTGTCGGAGGGGCGGTACTGAGGGAGCACCGCACTGTCGGAGGGGCGGTACTGAGGGAGCGCTGCACTGTCGGAGGGGCAGTACTGAGGGAGCGCCGCACTGTCGGAGGTGCCGTCTTTCGGATGAGACGTTAAACCGAGGCCCCATCTGCTCTCTAAGGTGGACGTAAAAGATCCCACGGCCACTATTGGAAGAAGAGCAGGGGGAGTTCTCCCCAGTGTCCTGAGGCCGATATTTATCCCTCAACCAACATCACTAAAAACAGATGATCTGGTCATTATCACATTACTGTTTGTGGGAGCTTGCTGTGCGCAAATTGGTTGCCGCGTTTCCTACATTACAACAGTGACCACACTTCAAAAAGTACTTCATTGGCTGTGAAGCGCTTTGGGACGTCCTGAGGTGGTGAAAGGGGCTGTAGGTATAGAGATAAAGAGAGAGGTTTCATACGAGATTGACCAGAATGGTCCCAGGGGATGAGGGACTTCAGTGATGTGGAGAGACTGGAGAAGCTGGGATTGTTCTCCTTAGAGCAGAGAAGGTTAAGGGGAGATTTAATCGAGGTGTTCAAAATCCTGAGGGGTTTTGATGGAGTAAATAAGGAGAAAGTGTTTCCAGTGGCAGGAGGGTCGGTAACCAGAGGACACAGATTGAAGATAATCGGCAAAAGAACCAGAGGGGGAGATGAGGAGAATGTTTTTTACGCAGCGAGTTGTTGTGATCTGGAATGCGCTGCCTGAAAGGGCGGTGGAAGCAGATTCAATAGTGACTTTCAAAAGGGAATTGGAGAAATACTTGAAGGGAAAAATTCACAGGGCTGTGGGGAAAGAGCAGGGGGGAGTGGGACTAATTGGAGAGCTCTTTCAAAGAGCCGGCACAGGCACAATGGGCCGAATGGCCTCCTCCTGTGCCGTGAGAGTCTTATAAGTGTGTCTCTGATGGCCAGTTCGGTCGGGTGGTGGAGGAGGACGAGGTGCCTCGGGGGGTCAAGCATGTTGAAGGCTTCAGCGTCAGGGAGCTGGGAGAACCGGTTTGATCTGTTCTTACTGAGGATTGTGAATTGTGGCCAAGATCGCTATTGTGTCGCAATTCTGAACTCACGCGATCGGGTGCAGCGAGGCGCGGTGGCGTGGTTGATGCATGCATGCCATTCCCCCCCACCCCCCGCATCTCCCTCAACAACAACCTGCATTCATATAGCGCCTTTAACATAGTAAAACATCCCAGGGCGCTTCACAGGAGCGATTATCAGACATAATTTGACCCTGAGCCACATAAGGAGAAATTAGGGCAGGTGACCAAAAGCTTGGTCAAAGAGGTCGGTTTTAAGGAGCGTCTTAAAGGAGGAGAGAGAGAGGCGGAGAGGTTTAGGGAGGGAATTCCAGAGCTCGGGGCCCAGGCGGCTGAAGGCACGGCCGCCAATGGTGGAGCGATGGAAATCGGGGGATGTGCAAGAGGCCGGAATTGGAGGAGCGCCGAGATCTCGGGGGGGGTTGTGGGGCTGGAGGAGGTTACAGAGATAGGGAGGGGGCGAGGGGGCCATGGAGGGGATTTGAACAGGAGGATGAGAGTTTTAAAATTGAGGTGTTGCCGGACACCGGGAGCCAATGTAGGTCAGCGAGCACAGGGGGCGACGGGTGAACGAGTGAGTTAGGACACGGGGATTCAGAGTTTGGGATGAGTTGAAGATTACGGTAGGTGGGAGGCCGGGCCAGGAGAGCGTCGGAATAGTCGGAGGAGTCTGGGAGAGGACAAAGGCATAAAATATCACCGGAGGCTGTCGCAAAGTTTGCAAATCTCAGCTGCACTCTGGAACCAGCGGCAAACGTGCCTTTAAAACGAATGAGCGGCCTGTGCCTTTAAGAAAGTGTTTGGGGTGTGGTGGGCCCGGGGGTTAGGTTGGTGGGTTAAACTAAAGCCCATGTTGTGGGGGGTGGGGGTAAGTGGATGCCGGGACGAGGAATTTAACCCGGCCTTGTAAGGCCCACACCTCCCCGGCCTCTCCCTGCCCCCAGGACACAGACTTAACGTCTGCAGTCAGTCAGGAGCCGGTTAAAGGGACCCCTCCAAGCACTTATCATCAAAGGTCTCGGGCCGAACCCTTCCCCGACTCTCTGTGTGTGTGTGTGTGGGTGTGAGAGATTTTCAATCATGCAGCGCGAGGGAGGCCTCTCGGCCCCATCCTACGATCCCTCCTATCGCAGCTTATATGGTTCTTAAACGATCCCAGGGCCATCTCCTCCACCTGGCAGTTCGAGCCAGGTGTCGAGGAGAGGTTGAGTAGATTGGGACTCTACTCATTGGAGTTCAGAAGAATGAGAGGCGATCTTATTGAAACATATAAGATTGTGAAGGGGCTTGATCGGGTGGATGCGGTGAGGATGTTCCCAATGATGGGTGAAACTAGAACTAGGGGGCATAATCTTAAAATAAGGGGCTGCTCATTCAAAACTGAGATGAGGAGAAACTTCTTCACTCAGAGGGTGGTAGGTTTGTGGAATTTGCTGCCCCAGAAAGCTGTGGAAGCTACATTATTAAATAAATTTAAAACAGAAATAGATAGTTTCCTAGAAGTAAAGGGAATTAAGGGTTACGGGGAGCGGGCAGGAAATTGGACATGAGTCTGGGTTCGGAATGGTCATGGCCCTGTGGGTAGTGGAGCGGGCCCAGGGGCCGTGTAGCCTTGTTCTGCTCCTACTGTGTTCTAATTCTGTTAGATTTCAGGAGATGGTTTTATTCCTGTTCCTGGCTGGGGTGGAGATCGCCTTTACAGAAGGTAAGTACTGTAGAAAATATAGGGACAGAGTGATCTCCTGGAAGAATTTCGATCGCCTAGATGGGTCGGAGAGGAATTTCCCAGATTTTTTTCTCCCAAATTGGCCATTGGGTCTTTATCTGGTTTTTCGCCTCTCCCGGGAGATCACATGGGTTCGGGTGGATGCAGAGTGATAGAAGATTTGAGGTTAGGATCAGATCAGCCATGATCTTATTGAATGGTGGAGCAGGCTCGAGGGGCCGATTGGCCTACTCCTGCTCCTATTTCTTATGTTCTTATGTTCTCTCGGCGTGTGTGTGTGAACTTCCCAAAATCAGACCTTGTACTGGTTTGAGCTATTGCCTCCTTGTCTCACTCCCAGTAATTTTCCAGATTTTACCTTTTCCAGTCCCTACACTCTCTGATAAAAGGGAAAATATACCAAATTCACATTTCTCCAGCACCTTTCACCACCTCAGGACGTCCCAAAGCCCTTCGCAGCCTATGAAGGACTTTTTTTGAAGTGTGGTCACATTAGAAACATAGAAGATAGGAGCAGGAGTCGGCCATTCGGCCCCTCGAGCCTGCTCCCCCATTCAATGAGATCATGGCTGATCATCCAAATTCAGTACCCTGTCCCTGCTTTCTCCCCATATCCCTTGATCCCTTTAGCCTTAAGAAATATATCTAACTCCTTCTTGAATGTATTTAATGAATTGGCCTCCACTGCCTTGTGTGGTAGAGAATTCCACAGGTTCACCACTCTCTGGGTGAAGAAATTCCTCCTCATCTCAGTCCTAAATGGCTTACCCCTTATCCTTAGACTGTGACCCCTGGTTCTGGACTCCCCCGACCATCGGGAACATCCTTCCTGCATCTAGTCTGTCTAGTCCTGTTAGAATTTTATAAGTTTCAATGAGATCCCCTCTCATTCTTCTAAACTCCAGCGAGTATAAGCCCAATCGACCCAATCACTGTTGTAATGTGGGAAACGCGGCAGCCAATTTGCGCACAGCAAGCTCCCACAAACAGCAATGTGATGAATGACCAGATCGCCTTGTTTTTTAGTGATGTTGGTTGAGGGATAAATATTGGCCCCAGGACACCGGGGAGAACTCCCCCTCTGCTCTTCTTCCAATAGTGGCCGTGGGATCTTTTAACCTCCTCCCCAGCGGTCAGATTAGGGGTGGAACGCTCTCAGATACCCGATTGGGGGGGGGGGGGGGGGCGGGAAATACAAGATGCAAAATCTAAAGTGTCTGGTCGAGGAGCAGAGGGATCGGGCGGGGTGGGGTGTGGGGGGGGCACTGATACACAAATCACTAAAAGTATCGACACAGGTTAACAAGGTCATTTTAAAAAAAAAGCAAACCCAAGTATTAGGGTTCATTTCCAGAGGGATAGAATTGAAAAGTAGGGGAGTTATGCTAAACCTCTATCGAACCTTGGTTAGACCACACTTGGAGTTACTGTGCACAGTTCTGGTCGCCGTATTATTTAAAAGGATATAGAGGCACTGGAGAGGGTGCAGATATGTTTCTACTAGAATGATGACCAGAACTGAGAGGTTCTAACGATCAGGAAAGGCTGAACAGGCTGGGGCTCTTTTCTCTAGATTATGAAAGGGGTTCGATAGGGTAGACGTAGAGAAGATGTTTCCTCTTGTGGAGGGGGACCAGAACTAGAGGCCATCAATATAAGGGAGTCACTAATACAGGAAACTTTGGTTTAACTGGAGGTTAACTGTCCGGAATGCTCGAGCCAACAGCAAAAATCAGGAGCTGTTTCGTTAGTTTTTTTTTTCTTTTCGTTGCTTTTTTTTCACCAGTCAGGCTCTGCAAGGTCTCGCTGAAGCTGTTGCTAAGCTACAGAGGCGCTTGCAAGGTACGGCCGACTGTTTAGAAGCAACAGGGTTTTTTGCCAGATACGGAGCTCAAAATCTCCGTATGTTTCAACATTAGCGCTGGTTTGTCCGGCAGTTTTGATGGGACAGGAGCAGCTCGGTCCCGTCGGTGCTGGATAGCACAAAGTTTCCTGTACATCCCAATGGGGAATTCAGGAGAAACTTCTTTACCCAGAGAGTGGTGAGAATGTGGAACTCGCTGCCACAGGGAGTGGTTGAGGTGAATAGCACAGATGCATTTAAGGGGAAGCTGGATAAACACACGAGGGAGAAAGGAATAGAGGGATATGGTGATGGGGTGAGATGAAGAGGGGTGGGAGGAGGCTGGTGTGGAGCAGAAACACCGGCACGGAGCAGATGGGCCGAATGGCCGGTTTCTGTGCTGTAAAGGTCTTGTGTCATTCTGTGAACGGGTCCAGAGCGAATCACTGGTGTGTGTTTTCGAGCATCTTTTTCTCGGCTTGACGGTGTTGTTGTAAGAGGGGGCAGGCCTGTTGTTGCTCGATTTTTTTTTTTCTGGTTTTACAACTGCAATTAAAGCACAGGGGTGGGGTCCCCGCACTGCCCGCGGAGTTAATCGGCACAGCAGCGTCAAGTGGAGACTGGAAGTCTGCTGCCAAACGGGTTAATGACAGGAGCAGCCCCAGACAGCTAGGCTGTCCTCCTCCCCCCTGGGGAGGGGAGGGGGTGGGTGTCCTGAGACACTGACGGCCTCATTGTGGGGGGGGGGGGGTGAGGTGAGGGGAGGGGATTAATATCTCCGCAGGCCACCTTCAGACAACAAAGAGGACACTTCCCTCCCTCCCCCCTGACCCCCACCCACCCACACCTGCTCCCTGGGCAGAGGAGGGGGAGGCCCTGCCGAGAAGGGAATAGAGTGGCCCTTGGTTTTAACCCATTGCGGACATGGTTTTTAACAAGCCAGGTTCATTGGGATAGAAGGGTAGAGGAAAGAGAGTTTTGGGAGAGTTTTATAAGGGGGCTACGACAGTGAGCAAGTGCAGTTGTTTCAAACACGTGTAAATGGGGTTGAGGTACAGATCCGCCATGATCCAATTGAATGGCGGGACAGGCTGGAGGGGCTGAATGCCCTCCCCCCCCCCCCCGCTGTTCCTATGTGTGGGTGGGAGTAATCCATCTAATATTGGTACACTCCCAAGGACTTGCCGCGCCTGTAAAAATATTAACACATTCCCTAGGCCACACACCCCCCCCTAAAATATTGGCACATCCCCAGCCCCCCTGCAAATATTGGCCCATCCCCCAGCCCCCCCTAAAATATTGGCACATTCCCAGCCCCCCCCACCCCCCCCCCCGTAAAATATTGGCACATTCCCAGCCCCCCCCCTAAAATATTGGCACATTCCCAGCCCCCCCCTAAAATATTGGCAGATACCCAGCCCCACCCCCCCCCCCGCAAATATTGGCACATTCCCGGGGTTAAGCCCCTTTTTTCCCCCCTCGCGCCCCCCGACCCTACAATTTCTGACGCACTCCGGGTCCTCTCATCCCTCCACCTTCACCTTGGCTGAACTTCCAAATGTTGGTGTCGGCAGGAGGAGGGGAGCCCGCTCGCTCTCCGGATCTCCGGCCCAACACTCAACGTCTTTCAAACCCACCCTCCCTCACAGAACGGTGACGGAGAGAGGGAGGGAGGAGGGCGGGGGGGTGGGTGTGGGGATCCCAGGCCCCCCTTTCCCCCTATATGCCGAGCTCCAGTCTCTCAGGAGGGCCGCCTGGCCGGGGTTTACTGGGACCACGGAGACTCAGCGGGAGTTGAGAGGAGGGGGGTGGATGGGGGAAGGTGCTGGGAATTGAGTTGGGGGCCGGGTGGGGAGAAATGAAATACCAGCTCCTGGGTATAAATGGAGCGCGCTGCCCAAAAGGGCGGTGGAAGCAGATTCAATGGTAACTTTCAAAAGGGAATTGGAGAAATACTTGAAGGGGAAAAATTCACAGGGCTGTGGGGAAAGAGCAGGGGGGAGTGGGACTAATCGGAGAGCTCTTTCAAAGAGCCGGCACAGGCACGGTGGGCCGAATGGCCTCCTCCTGCGCCAAGAGATTCTATGATCAAGGCTAACTTGAAAAATAAGATGTTGGCGCCCTCACCAGGTCCCACCTGGCACTTCAACCATTTTAATTTGCAATTACTAAATATTTTGCATTTATTCTTTTATTTTTCACTTGAGATTCACTGCTTTGCAGCCTGCATTTGTGAGGCTCGGGTGTACGGAATCAGACACAGTGACATAGGGCCACTCCGTTATGCCATAGCGGCTTAAGCTGGGGTCGGAAGAATCAAGCAGCAGCTGCAGTTTGCCTCAGTACCCATCGGGCTAGGGAGGAGGGCGTGGGGGAGTAAATTCAGCCGGGGAGTGTAGGGGTGGGTTTATCCTCCTTTATTATAGCTGTCCCACTCCAGGCCGACACTTCCAGTGCAGTACTGAGGGAGCGTCGCACTGTCGGAGGGGCGGTGCTGAGGGAGCGCCGCACTGTCGGATGGGCAGTACTGAGGGAGCGCCGCACTGTCGGAGGGGCGGTACTGAGGGAGCGCCGCACTGTCGGAGGGGCGGTACTGAGGGAGCGCCGCACTGTCACAGGGGCAGTACTGAGGGAGCGCCGCACTGTCGGAGGGGCAGTACTGAGGGAGCGCCGCACTGTCGGAGGGGCGGTACTGAGGGAGCGCCGCACTGTCGGAGGGGCGGTACTGAGGGAGCACTGTACTGTCGGAGGGGCAGTACTGATGGAGTGCTGCACTGTCGGAGGTGTCGTCTTTCGGATGAGACATTAAACCGAGGCCCCCGTCTGCCCTCTTGGGTGGATGTGAAAGATCCCATGAGCCACTATTGGAGAAGAGCAGGGGAGGGAGTCCCGCCCACTGCTATTTGTGGGATCTTGCTGTGCGCACAGTGGTCGCCGCGTTTCCTACATTACAACAGTGACCACACTTCAAAAAAAGTACTTCATTGGCTGTGAAGTGCTTTGGGACGCCCTGAGGTGGAGAAATGCGTGGGAGAAATGGGAGTTCGTTCGTTCTTCTGATGGCTGAGGAGGAAATGGCAAAGTCCCAATTGTTGTTAAGCAAACACAGGCTGAGGGCCCTCTTGGTGGCGCTGGTGTGTGGCCGGGGAGCCCGCTCGTTTCAAAAGCCCCCAGCCCTGAGTGTTATGCGGAGTCTGGACTGTGACATCTCGGCGACTCTAATCCAATACCAGTAACGACTAGTAAACTCCCCGTGGTGACGAGCATGGTGACCTATTGGATGGCAGGTTTTCAGTTAATGCACCAGGTGACGAGTTGGGAGGCTCTTCTGTAACTCCCTCCGCGGAGCCAGCTGGTGGCCAGAGCATGCAACTGCACCATGACAGTTGACATAGCAAAACTGAATGGGGAAACCATTGACCGTAAGGCTTGTGGGGCAGGAAGTGTGAGACCGAGGCAAGACTTTGTGCGACTGTGTCGGGTAGAAATAAATCCTTCCGTGAGATTTTTTTTACCGTTACAAGGAGATTGGTGAGACCACACCATGAGTATTGTGTACAGTTTTGGTCACCTTATCTGAGGAAGGGTGTCCTTGTGCACCAGTCGCTGAAGGTAAGCATGCAGGTGCAGCAGGCGGTTAAGAAGGGCAAATGGTATGTTGGCCTTCATAGCGAGAGGGTTCGAGTACAGGAACAAGGATGTCCTGATGCAGTTGTACAGGGCCTTGGTGTGACCACACCTTGAGTATTGTGTGCAGTTTTGGTCGCTTATCTGAGGAAGGATGTTCTTGCCATGGAGGGAGTGCAGCGAAGATTTACCAGGCTGATACCTGGGATGGCAGGAATGACGTATGAGGAGAGATTGGGTCGATTGGGCTTGTACTCGCTGGAGTTTAGAAGAATGAGAGGGGATCTCATTGAAACTTATAAAATTCTAACAGGACTAGACAGACTAGATGCAGGAAGGATGTTCCTGATGGCGGGGGAGTCCAGAACCAG
>NW_028225185.1:17387440-17420500 GCF_052327205.1 Somniosus microcephalus | reverse complement strand
AAAGAGAGAGATTATATCCCTCCAATCGATTCACCGTATTTTAAAGAGGACACCTTCTCCAACATAGAGGGGGAAATTATCCAATACCAGGCCCAGGGGAACGTGTTGATCTGTGGGGACCTCAATTCAAGAACGGGCGAAGAACCAGACTTCACCAATAATCAGGGAAACAATTACGTATTCGGGAATAACCACTTTGACATCCCTTCCCTTCCATACAGGCATAACTGCGACAAGCAGACAAATACCAACGGAAAACAGCTACTACAGCTCTGTCGAAACCTGGGTCTGTACATTGTCAATGGTAGGTTCATAGGAGACCTCCTAGGAAGATCGACCTATTGCTCACCTCTTGGCTGCAGCACAGTAGACTATATGATTACAGATTTGGACCCATCCTCTTTCAGAGCATTCACAGTCAAACCACAAACAACACTGTCAGATCACAGTCAAATTACTATGTATCTCAAAAAGACAGAAACAAACAACACAGAAACACAACCCAGTAAACTGTACAACACCAAAAAATCGTACAGATGGGCCAAAAACGACACGGAAAAATATCAGAAAACAATTAGCAATGCATCAACTCAAGCTCTCTTAGACACCTTTCTGGATAACATATACACTCACAATAAAGAAGGCGTAAACCGGGCAGTAAATAACCTAAACAATATTTTTGATAATTTGGCATCAATGTCAAACTTGAAAGCCCGCAAGAACAAACCCAAAACAAAAAACTATGAAAAATGGTTTGACCTAGATTGCCATAACATGAGGAAAAAACTTAGAAAAATATCAAACCAAAAACACAGACATCCAGAAAACGAGGAATTACGCCTTACTTATTGTCAGACACTAACACAATACAGAAACAAACTCAGAACCAAAAAAGAGCAATATATTAAGAATACACTCAGCTCCATGGAGGAATCCATTGATTCCAATTGTTTCTGGGACAACTTGAATACACTACACAAAAAACAACACGACGAATTGGCCATTCAAAATGGGGACACATGGGAAAACCACTTTGAAAAATTATACCAGAAAAACACACTAAGGCCAGAGCAACACCAAATATGCAAAAAACTGGAAAAGCTAGAAATGGCCATAAAAGATAACCAAAACCCGCTAGACTCCATAATAACAGAAAAAGAACTTCTTGAAAAACTCAAGGACCTGCGACCAGGAAAAGCTTGCGGGACAGACGGCATACTAAACGAGATGATTAAACACACAGACGACAAAATGAAACTGGCTATCCTAAAACTCTTCAACTTGGTTCTGAGTGTCGGTTATTTCCCTGATATCTGGAACAAAGGACTCATAACGCCCATATACAAAAGTGGGGACAAAGTCGACCCAAACAACTATCGAGGCATCTGTGTAAACAGTAACCTGGGGAAGGTATTCTGTAGCATCATAAACAAAAGACTTATAAACTTCCTTGAGGAGCACAATGTCTTGAGTAAAAGCCAAATTGGATTCCTGCCAAACTATAGAACATCAGATCATATCTTCACCCTACAGACCCTAATTGACAAACACGTTCACAATAACAAAAGCAAAATCTACGCATGCTTTATAGATTTCCAGAAGGCTTTCGACTCCATCTGGCATGACGGTTTATTCCTGAAACTTATCGAAAGCGGGGTAGGGGGAAAAACATATGATGTAATTAAATCAATGTATACAAACAACAAATGTGCAGTTAAAATTGGAGACAAACAAACAAAATACTTCCCACAGGGGCGGGGGGTGGCGCAGGGCTCGCCAATCTCACCGACACTCTTTAATATTTACATAAATGAATTGGCAAAACTACTTGAACAATCTACAGCAACCGGCCTCACCCTATATGAATCCAAGGTTAAATTCCTCCTCTATGCAGACGACCTGGTTCTGCTGTCACCAACTAAGGAGGGTCGACAGCAGAACCTGGACCTGATGGAGTCGTACTGCCAGACTTGGGCCCTGACAATAAATCCCCAAAAAACCAAAGTCCTTGTGTTCCAGCAAAGATCCAAACATCAGAGACCCAAAATAAATTTCACACTAGGAACAACCAAAATTGAACAAACCACTAACTACACATACTTGGGCTTAAAAATCAGTTCTACAGGAAACTTCAAACTGGCTGTGAATGAACTGAAAGAGAAAGCAAGAAGGGCTTTCTATGCCATTAAAAAATCAATCCAAATAGAAATCCCAATTAGCATTTGGCTCAAAATTTTCAAATCAGTAATTGAACCAATTGCACTCTATGGCAGTGAGGTATGGGGACCGCTAACACAACAAGAATTTGCAAAATGGGACAAACACCCAATTGAGATCCTACATGCAGAATTCTGTAAAAGTATCCTCCGGACTCAAAGGAAAACAGTAAACAATGCATGCAGGGCGGAACTAGGCCAATATCCATTAATAATCACTATCCAAAAAAGAGCCACCAAATTTTGGAATCACCTACAAATGAGCAACCCCCAATGCTATCACTACGACGCCCTGAAATGCCAAGAGCTGACCATAAAGAAGAATACCCTCAGTCAACTAGTCCTGGGACTCAGTGAAGTAACTTCTAACACAACTAACAATAACCAGCCCCAGGACAGTGACATCGTAGCACAGAGAATTCGACCCAACACAATCGTCGCTAAGCAAAAGGAAAAATATCTGACATATTGGGCAGAAACAACAAAAACCCAAAGCAAACTCAATTGCTACCTGGCCCTAAACAGACAATACAACATAGCTGATTACCTGACCATGGTAAAGGATAACAAACTGAGAAGAACCTTGACAAGGTACAGACTTAGCGAACATAGCCTAGCGATCGAAAAAGGCAGACACAGGCAGACCAGGCTGCCAAGAGAGGACAGGATATGCTCTCACTGCAGTCAGGGAGTAGTGGAGACAGAGATGCACTTCCTCACAGCCTGTGGAAAATATCAGGGCATCAGGGAGAATTTCTACCAAAAATTCTCACAAATATGCCCTGAATTCAGAAATCTGAATGACAACCAAAAACTCCCATTCCTACTGGGGGAGGAGAGAAGCTGTGTAACACTGGCGGCACACTATGTTACAGCTTGCCATGAACAGAGGGACAACCAGTAAACTAAGAAAAGAGTATATATAAATAATGCGAATGTATATTTATACACTCAGGGATATACCTGTTTATACACTGTATGAATAGAACTGCGTTTATGTGTTCAACCATAAATGTATTTTGATGCTTTGGCAACATAAGATGTACCTTATCATGCCAATAAAGCGATTTGAATTGAATTGAATTGAGAGAGAGGGAGGGAGGGAGGGGAGAGAGAGAGGGAGGGAGGGGGAGAGAAAGAGGGAGGGAGGGGGGGAGAGAAAGAGGGAGGGAGGGGGGGAGAGAAAGAGGGAGGGAGGGGGGAGAGAAAGAGGGAGGGAGGGGGAGAGAGAGAGGGAGGGAGGGGGAGAGAGAGAGGGAGGGAGATGGAGAGAGAGAGGGAGGGAGGGGAGAGAGAGAGAGGGAGGGAGGGGAGAGAGAGAGAGGGAGGGGGAGAGAGAGAGGGAGGGAGGGGAGAGAGAGAGGGAGGGAGGGGAGAGAGAGAGAGGGAGGGAGGGGGAGAGAGAGAGAGGGAGGGAGGGGGAGAGAGAGAGAGAGGGAGGGGGAGAGAGGGAGGGAGGGGGAAAGAGGGGGGAGGGAGAGAGAGAGGGAGGGAGAGACGGAGGGAGGGAGGGAGAGAGAGAGGGAGGGAGGGAGGGAGAGAGGGAGGGAGGTAGGGAGAGAGAGGGAGGGAGGGGAGAGAGAGAGGGAGGGGTGGAGAGAGAGGGAGGGGGGAGAGAGAGGGAGGGAGAGAGATAGGGAGGGAGGGGGAGAGAGATAGGGAGGGAGGGGGAGAGAGAGGGAGGGAGGGGAGAGAGAGGGAGGGAGGGAGGGGGTGAGAGAGGGAGGGGGAAAGAGGAAGGGGGAGAGAGGGAGGGAGCGAGGGAGGGAGGGGGAGAGGGAGAGGGAGGGGGAGAGGGAGGGAGGGAGGGAGGGGGAGAGAGAGGGAGGGGGAGAGAGAGGGAGGGAGGGGGATAGAGAGGGAGGGTGGGAGGGGGAGAGAGAGGGAGGGAGGGAGGGGGAGAGAGGGAGGGGGAGTGAGGGAGGGAGTGAGGGAGGGAGGGGGGAGAGAGAGAGGGAGGGAGGGAGGGAGGGGGGAGAGAGAGAGAGAGGGAGGGAGGGAGGGGGAGAGAGAGAGGGAGGGAGAGAGGGAGGGAGGGGGAGAGATAGGGAGGGAGGGAGGGGGAGAGAGAGGGAGGGAGGGAGGGGGAGAGACAGGGAGGGAGGGAGGGGGAGAGACAGGGAGGGAGGGAGGGGGAGAGAGAGGGAGGGGGAGAGAGAGGGAGGGAGGGACGGGGAGAGAGAGGGAGGGAGGGAGGGGGATAGAGAGGGAGGGAGGGAGTGGGAAAGAGAGAGAGGGAGAGAGGGGGAGAGGGAGGGAGGGGAGAGAGAGAGAGGGAGGGAGGGGGAGAGAGCGGGAGCGGGGGAGAGAGAGGGAGGGGGAGAGTGAGGGAGGGAGGGAGGGAGGGGGAGAGAGGGAGGGGGAGAGAGGGAGGGAGCGAGGGAGGGGGAGAGAGAGGGAGGGAGGGAGGGGGGAGAGAGAGAGAGGGAGGGAGGGAGGGGGAGAGAAAGGGAGGGAGGGGGAGAGTGAGGGAGGGAGAGGGATGGAGGGGGAGAGTGAGGGAGGGAGAGGGAGGAAGGGGGAGAGAGGGAGGGAGAGGGAGGAAGGGGGAGAGAGAGGGAGGGAGGGAGGGGAGAGAGAGGGAGGGAGGGAGGGGGGAGAGAGAGAGAGGGAGGGAGGGAGGGGGAGAGTGCGGGAGGGAGGGGGAGGCGGGGAGGGAGGGGGAGGGAGGGGGAGGGAGTGGGAGAGAGAGGGAGGGAGGGGGAGAGAGAGAGAGGGAGGGAGAGAGAGAGGGGTGAGAGAGAGAGAGAGGGAGGGGGGAGAGAGAGTGAGAGAGAGGGAGGGGGAGAGAGAGAGAGAGAGGGGGAGAGAGAGAGGGAAGGGGAGAGAGAGAGGGAAGGGGAGGGAGAGAGAGAGGGGGGAGAGAGAGAGAGAGAGAGGGGGGAGAGAGAGAGGGAGGGGGAGAGAGAGGGAGGGAGGGAGGGGGAGAGAGAGAGAGAGGGAGGGAGGGGGAGAGAGAGAGGGAGGGAGGGGGTGAGAGAGAGGGAGGGAGGGAGGGGGAGAGAGAGAGGGAGGGAGGGGGAGAGAGAGAGAGAGGGAGGGAGTGGGAGAGAGAGAGGGAGGGAGGGGGGAGGGAGGGGGAGAGAGAGATGGATGGAGGGCGAGAGAGAGCGGGGAGACAATACAGAGCCCGACTGAGCAGCTGCACTCTCACACTGAACAACAGCAGCTGACCCACAATACAGGGGGAGCCACACAGACCGACCAGCACACTGAAGCCCAGTCTGCCCCCACCACTTTGGAACCACAGCCGAGCCGCTCACAAGAGGAACGCACACACCAGACACGACCACCACAGTCAAACACACAACCTGGGAGTCTAGGCGAAAACCACCAACCAGTAAACACCAACAAGGCTGACATCGTAATACTCATAGACTCAAATGGGAAATTCCTCTGGGAGAAAAAGCTCTTCCCTAGACGTAAAGTAGAAAAGCTCTGGTGCCCAACAACAGACAGAGCCCTAGAATGGCTGACCAAAACCCAATTAGGCTCCCCCCAACACATAATAATACACACCGGCACAAATGACCTAAGGGCCCAGCAGAAAAGGGTAGCAACATCGCTCGGATCAGTGATTGAGAAGGCAAGCGACACCTTCCCAAACACTAGAATCACGGTTTCCACACTATTGCCGAGAAGAGGCTTCAACAACAAAACAATCCATGAGATAAAATGCCAGCATAGCAAGAGCCTGTGAATTAAAACATAACGTGCACCTGGCCCAACACCCCACCCTCGATGTGGAATGTCTTCACAACCACGTCCATATCCACAGGAAGAGAATGTCGGTCTTTGCGAAGGCCCTGAAGGACGTCGCTTTTAACCGGGTCCACACCCAGACTCCAAGAGGACCCCCCCCCCCCCCGACCACCAAAGACCAACGGGATACAGACCAGGACTACTACAGAGACCACCACCACACCAACCGGGACCAGAGAGGATCCCCATGCACAACAACAATGTCGGACCTGCACCACTCCTGCCCTACAGGGGAACAGGACCACCCCCAGCCAGGCAGAGGGAGAGGTGCTCAGGGCGTACGCAATACCACAGACAGAGACAATCCTCCATTAAGAGACATAATGCAGATGGTCAGCAGCATCCACTCCCGCCTTATGGACCAGAAAAAATAAGGACTAGTTGTTAGAAAGAGTTGTAACCAATTATCCTCAGCATTTATAGACAATTGAAATGTTCTTTTTTCCCCATTTAGACACGACAAACACACATCACTATTTATCATATTTTAACCCATCACAGTAAAAGATCAATTTTAGCATGAAATCCTTATATATCTCAACCTGGAATATCCAAGGTCTACGCTCTTCTATGCTTGGCATGAAGAGTGGGACCCCAGAGTTCCTAGATGAAATTAAAGATCTGGATATTATCTTTTTACAGGAAACCTGGTGTAGAGGAGAAGGACACACTGGCTGTCCCCATGGGTACACAGAGCTGGTGGTCCCCTCCAACAAACTGCCAGGAGTAACCCAGGGCAGAGAATCTGGAGGCATACTGATTTGGCTTAAAGCAGAGCTTAGGAATTACATTAAATTTATAAAACAGGGCGAAAACCACTTATGGCTCAAAATTAAGAGGGGCATCATCTCTAGCATGAAAGATGTTTTCATTTGCACACTCTATATCCCCCCGACAGAATCCCCGTACTTCAAAGAGGACACCTTCTCTAACATAGAGAGGGAGATTATCCAATTCCAGGCCCAGGGAAACGTGTTGATCTGTGGGGACCTCAACTCAAGAACTGGCGAAGAACCAGACTTCACCGATAATCAGGGGAACAATTACAGATTCGGGAATAACCACTTTGATATAGCAGCACGGTGGCATAGTGGTTAGCACTGTTGCCTCACAGCGCCAGGGACCCGGGTTCAAATCCGGCCTCGGGTGACTGTCTGTGTGGAGTTTGCACATTCTCCCCGTGTTTGCGTGGGTTTTCTCCGGGTGCTCCGGTTTCCTCCCACAGTCCAAAGATGTGCGGGTTAGGTTGATTGGCTATGATAAATTGACCCTTAGTGTTAGGGTGGATTAAATAACGTGGGGTTACGGGGATAGGGTGGGATATGTGTTGGTGTAGTGGTTACGGGGATCGGGTGGGATATGTGTCGGTGCAGGCTCGATGGGCCGAAATGGCCTCTATCTGCACTGTGGTGTTTCTGTGATTCTGTCTGTGATTCTGTGATATCCCTTCCCATCCATACAGGCATAACTGCGACAAACAGACAAATGCTAACGGAAAACAGCTCCTGCAGCTCTGTCGAAGCCTGGGTCTGTACATTGTCAATGGTAGGTTCATGGGAAACTACCTAGGAAGATCCACCTATTGCTCACCTCTTGGCTTCAGCACCGTAGACTATATGATTACGGATCTGGACCCATCCTCTTTCAGAGCATTCACAGTCAAACCATAAACAACACTGTCAGATCACAGTCAAATTACTGCATATCTTAAAAGAACAGAAACACAACCCAGTAAGCTGTACAACATTAAAAAATCCTACAGATGGGCCAAAAACAGCACGGAAAAATACCAGAAAGCAATTAGCAATCAATCAACTCAAGCTCTCTTGGACACCTTTCTGGAAAATACATACACACACAATAAAGAAGGCGTAAACCGAGCAGTGAATAACCTAAATAATATTTTTGATAATTTGGCATCAATGTCAAACTTGAAAGTTCGCAAAAATAAACCCAAAACAAAAAACTACGAAAAATGGTTTGACTCAGATTGCCAGAACATGAGGAAAAAACTCAGAAAAATATCAAACCAAAAACACAGACAGCCAGAAAACGCGGAATTACGCCTTACTTATTGTCAGGCACTAACACAATACAAAAGCACACTCAGAACCAAGAAAGAGCAGTATATTAAGAATACACTCATCTCCATTGAGGAATCCATTGATTCCAATTGTTTCTGGGACAACTGGAATACATTACACAAAAAACAACACGACAAATTCGCCATTCAAAATGGAGACACATGGGAAAACCATTTTGAAAAATTATACCAGAAAAACACACTAAGCCCAGAGCAATGCCAAATATGCAAAAAACTGGAAAAGCTCGAATTGGCCATAAAAGATAACCAAAACCCACTAGACCCCATAATAACTGAAAAAGAGCTAGTTGAAAAACTCAAGGACCTGCGACCAGGAAAAGCTTGCGGTGCAGACGGCATCCTAAGCGAGATGATTAAACACATGGACGATAATGATAAAATGAAATTGGCTATCCTAAAACTCTTCAACTTGGTTCTGAGTGTCGGTTACTTCCCTGATATCTGGAACAAAGGACTCATAACGCCCATATACAAAAGTGGAGACAAAGTTGACCCAAATAACTATCGAGGCATCTGTGTAAACGGTAACCTGGGGAAGGTATTCTGTAGTATCATAAACAAAAGACTTATAAACTTCCTTGAGGAGCACAATGTCTTGAGTAAAAGCCAAATTGGATTCCTACCAAACTATAGAACATCAGATCATATCTTCACCCTACAGACCCTAATTGACAAAAATGTTCATCAAAACAAAAGCAAAATTTTTGCCTGCTTTATAGATTCCATCTGGCACGACAGTCTATTCTTGAAACTTATTGAAAGTGGTGTAGGGGGAGAAACATATGATGTAATTAAATCAATGTATACAAACAATAAATGTGCAGTTAAAATTGGAGACAAACAAACAAAATACTTCCCACAGGGGCATGGTGTGACGCAGGGCTCGCCCATCTCACCGACACTCTTTAATATTTACATAAATGAACTGGCAAAACTACTTGAACAATCTACAGCACCCGGCCTCACCCAATATGAATCCAAGGTTAAATTCCTCCTCTATGCAGATGACCTGGTTCTGCTGTCACCAACTAAGGAGGGTCCACAGCAGAACCTGGATCTGCTAGAGTCATTCTGTCAGACCTGGGCCCTGACAATAAACCCCCAAAAAAACCAAAGTCCTTGTGTTCCAGCAAAGATCCAGACATCAGGGACCCAGAATAAATTTCACACTAGGAACAACGAAAATTGAACAAACCACTAACTACACATACTTGGGCTTAAAAATCAGTTCTACAGGAAATTTTCATCTGGCTGTGAATGAACCGAAAGAGAAAGCAAGAAGGGCTTTCTATGCCATTAAAAAATCAATCCAAATAGAAATCCCAATTAGCATTTGGCTCAAAATTTTCAAATCAGTAATTGAACAAATTGCACTCTATGGCAGTGAGGTGTGGGGACCACTAACACAACAAGAATTTGCAAAATGGGACAAACACCCAACTGAAATCCTACATGCAGAATTCTGTAAAAGTATCCTCCGGACTCAAAGGAAAACCGTAAACAATGCATGCAGGGCAGAACTAGGCCAATATCCATGAATAATTACTATCCAAAAAAGAGCCACCAAATTTTGGAAACACCTAAAAATGAGCAACCCCCACTGCTATCATTACGAAGCCCTGAAATGCCAAGAGAGGACCATAAAGAAGAATACCCTCAGTCAACTAGTCCTGGGACTCAGTGAAGTAACTATTAACACTACTAACAATAACCAGCCCCAGGACAGTGACATCGTAGCACAGAGAATTCGACCCAACACAATTGTCACTAAGCAAAAGGAAAAATATCTGTCATATTGGGCAGAAACAACAAAAACCCAAAACAAACTCAATTGCTACTTGGCCCTAAACAGACAATACAACATGGCTGAATACCTGACCATGGTAAAGGATAGCAAACTGAGAAAAACCTTGACAATGTACAGACTTAGTGAACATGGCCTGGCCATCGAAAAAGGCAGACACAGACAGACCCGGCTGCCAAGAGAGGACAGGATATGCTCTCACTGCAGTCAGGGAGTGGTGGAGACAGAGATGCACTTCCTCACAGCTTGTGGAAAATATCAGGGCATAAGGGGGAATTTCTACCCAAAATTCACAAAACTATGCCCTGAATTCAGAAATTTGAATGACGACCAAAAACTCCCATACCTACTAGGGGAAGAGAGAAATTGTGTAACCTTAGCGGCACACTATGTTACAGCTTGCCATAAACAGAGGGACAACCAGTAAATCTAAGAAAAGAGTATATACAAATTATACGAATGTATATTTATACACTCAGGGATATATCTGTTTATACATTGTATGGATAGATCTGCGTTTATGTGTTCAACCATAAATGTTTTTCGATGCTTTGGCAACATAAGATGTACCTTGTCATGCCAATAAAGCAATTTGAATTCAATAAATGTGCAGTTAAAATTGGAAAGAAACAAACAAAATACTTCCCACAGGGGCGTGGTGTGACGCAGGGCTCGCCCATCTCACCGACACTCTTTAATATTTACATAAATGAATTGGCAAAACTACTTGAACAATCTACAGCACCCGGCCTCACCCTATATGAATCCAAGGTTAAATTCCTCCTCTATGCAGATGACCTGGTTTTGCTGTCACCAACTAAGGAGGGTCTACAGCAGAACCTGGATCTGCTAGAGTCGTTCTGTCAGACCTGGGCCCTGACAATAAACCCCCAAAAAACCAATGTCCTTGTGTTCCAGCAAAGTTCCAGACATCAGGGACCCAGAATAAATTTCACACTAGGAACAACTAAAATTGAACAGACCACTAACTACATATACTTGGGTTTAAAAATCAGTTCTATGGGAAATTTTCACCTGGCTGTGAATGAACTGAAAGAGAAAGCAAGAAGGGCTTTCTATGCCATTAAAAAATCAATCCAAATAGAAATTCCAATTAGCATTTGGCTCAAAATTTTTAAATCAGTAATTGAACCAATTGCACTCTATGGCAGTGAGGTGTGGGGACCACTAACACAACAAGAATTCGCAAAATGGGACAAACACCCCATTGAGATCCTACATGCAGAATTCTGTGAAAATATCCTCCAGACCCAAAGGAAAACCGTAAACAATGCATGCAGGGCAGAACTAGGCCAATATCCATTAATAATCACTATCCAAAAAAGAGCCACCAAATTTTGGAAACACCAAAAAATGAGCAACCCCCAATGCTATCATTACGAAGCCCTGAAATGCCAAGAGAGGACCATAAAGAAGAATACCCTCAGTCAACTAGTCCTGGGACTCAGTGAAGTTACTACTAACACTACTAACAATAACCAGCCCCAGGACAGTGACATCGTAGCACAGAGAACGCGACCCAACACAATTGTCACTAAGCAAAAGGAAAAATATCTGTCATATTGGGCAGAAACAACAAAAACCCAAAACAAACTCAATTGCTACTTGGCCCTAAACAGACAATACAACATGGCTGATTACCTGACCATGGTAAAGGATAGCAAACTGAGAAAAACCTTGACAATGTACAGACTTAGTGAACATAGCCTGGCCATCGAAAAACGTAGACACAGGCAGACCCGGCTACCAAGAGAGGACAGGATTTGCTCTCACTGCAGCCAGGGAGTGGTGGAGACAGAGATGCACTTCCTCACAGCTTGTAGAAAATATCAGGGCATAAGGGAGAATTTCGACCCAAAATTCACAAAAATATGCCCTGAATTCAGAAATTTGAATGACGACCAAAAACTCCCATACCTACTAGGGGAAGAGAGAAATTGTGTAACCTTAGCGGCACACTATGTTACAGCTTGCCATAAACGGAGGGACAACCAGTAAACCTAAGAAAAGAGTATATACAAATTATACGAATGTATATTTATACACTCAGGGATATATCTGTTTATACACTGTATGGATAGATCGGCGTTTATGTGTTCAACCATAAATGTTTTTTGATGCTTTGGCAACATAAGATGTACCTTATCATGCCAATAAAGCGATTTGAATTGAATTGAATTGAATTGAGAGGGGGGAGAGAGAGAGAGACAGAGAGACTGTGTGAGAGAGAGAGAGAGAGAGAGAGAGAGAGACTGTGTGAGAGAGAGAGAGAGAGAGAGGGACTGTGTGAGAGAGAGAGAGTAAGCTACATAAAATAAACCAGACATACAGATGGGCCCCAGACAGTGGAGATAAATTCATCACAGCACTAAATTCACCTGATCTCACAAGTAAAATTTCAAAATTTAAAGAAAATCTATATGAGATCACCAGAGATGGGGTAAACATGGCCATAGAGGATATAAATATGATCTTTCATGAGGCAGCTGTAAAAGCCGACCTCGTGAAACAGAAGAGGAAGAGTCACAAAAGACAAAATAAAAATAAGAAATGGTTTGACCACGAATGCAAAAATGCCAGAAAAGACCTGAGAAAAATATCAAACCAAAAGCATCGCCAACCAAACAATCCGGACCTACGTACTAGATACAATGAAACCCTCAAAAGATATAAACACACCATTAGGAACAAAACACAAAACTATACCCACAAAATACTAGAAGAAATTGAAAACTCCACCAACCCAAAACAATTCTGGGAAATGTGGAATAACCTGAGTACAACACAATTGCAAGCATTACCAATCCAAGATGGCGACATCTGGAGAACACATTTTGAAAACCTCTACAAAGACATCCCAATAAACGAAACAAACCCAAGTCAACATCAGGTCACAGAAAAACTCCACACATTAGAAGCAACAATCAAAGACAACCAAAACCCTCTAGACTCCCCAATCACATGGAAAGAAATGGCCACAAAAACAAAATCTCTCCACCTAAAGAAAGCCTGTGGCCCAGACAACATCAAAAATGAAATGCTCAAGTTCAGCAATATGGAGATGCAGGGTGCGGTACTCAAATTATTCAACATCATATTACGTTCAGGCTGTTTTCCCGATATCTGGTGCCAAGGACTAATCTCCCCCATATATAAAAGCGGAAACAAATCAGACCCAAATAACTACCGCGGCATCTGTGTCAACAGTTGTCTAGGGAAGTTATTCTGCAGTATTCTAAATAGTAGATTACTTGATTTTCTTAACAAACATAATATCCTCAGAAAAAAACAAATAGGCTTTCTTCCAAAACACCGCACCGCCGACCATATCTATACCCTTCACACCCTCATTGAAAAACATATACACCAAACAAAAAATGGGAAAATATTCGCCTGTTTCATCGACTTCAAGAAAGCCTTTGACTCTATATGGCACGAAGGGCTCTATTATAAACTTCTTCAATGTGGAATAGGGGGCAAAGTCTATGACCTTATTAAATCAATGTATCTGAAAAACAAATGCGGGGTCAAAATTGGAGACAAACGCACCGATTTCTTCACCCAGAGAAGAGGCGTCCGGCAGGGCTGCAATTTGAGCCCGACCCTGTTCAACATATACATAAATGAATTAGCAGACATGCTGGAGCAAAGCGAGTCACCAGGTCTCCGTCTCCTAGATGGAGAAGTGAAATCCCTGTTCTATGCGGACGACCTGGTTCTGCTGTCTCCCACAGAACAGGGATTACAGCAACAACTAGACCTACTCGACAAATACTGCCAAAATTGGGCTCTAACAGTAAATCTAAAGAAAACCAACATCATGATTTTTCAAAAAAGGCCCAGATGTCAGGAAAACAAATACCAGTTTACCCTCAGTGATACCACTATAGGACACACTATGAGCTACACCTACCTTGGTCTAACTATTACAGCATCAGGGAGCTTCAGCATAGCAGTGAATGCACTAAAAGAAAAAGCCCGAAGAGCCCTATATGCAATAAAAAGAAAATTCTACAACATCCAAATCCCAATCAAAATCTGGCTCAAAATATTTGACAGCATAATCCTGCCCATTGCACTGTACGGTAGTGAAGTATGGGGCCCGCTAAATCACCAAAGCTACACTAAATGGGAAAAACATACAATAGAAGCCCTACATGCAGAATTCTGCCGAAGCATCCTTCGCACCCAAAGGAAAACGCCAACAAATGCATGCAGAGCCGAACTAGGCAGATACCCACTGATAATAAACATCCAAAAACGAGCACTAAACTTCCTAAATCACCTCAAATCTAGCTCCCCAGACACCCTTCATTTCAAAGCCTTTCAGACCCAAGAGCTAAACCCAGAAAAGAGTCCCCTGAGTCAGCTGCTACGGAAACTAAGTACTCAGCCGGACCCTGACCAGCCCCAGACCAACACAGCCGCCCAAACACCAATCCGAGTGAACCAAATCATTAAAAAATGCAAAGAAACCTACCTGGAACATTGGAACAAAATAACCGAAAGCCAAAGCAGATTAGAATGTTACCGGGCCCTAAAAAGAGAATATAAACTGGCAGACTACCTCACGACCATCAGAGACACAAAACAGAGACAGACCCTCACCAGGTACAGACTAAGCGACCACCAACTGGAAATTGAAAAAGGCAGATACAAGAAATCCTGGCAGCCTAGAGAGAATAGAATATGCGATCAATGTCTGGCTGGCGAGGTTGAAACAGAAATGCATTTCCTCCTAAAATGCGAAAAATTCAACACATCAAGAAACATATTATTCAACAAGCTAAGCCAAACAACCCCAGATTTCAAGGAATTGGATGATCTGTCAAAATTGAGATTAGTCCTAGGAGAAGGAGACAGACCATACCTTGGGGCCAAATATGTAACAACATGTCACAACCTGAGGACTGTTTAAAATTAAGACTGTTTAAAATTAATATTGAACGTACCAAATGAAGTACAAAGACTGTTTAAAATTAATATTGTTTAAAAGTAATATTGTATGTACCCAACAAATGTCAAATCGATTGACACCTACAGAATGTTGGAAAACTGTACCTTTTTGCTATGTAAGCTTTGGCAATATGGTTCTCTGTAAACTTTCATGCCAATAAAGCATTTTAATTGGAAAATTGGAATTGGAGAGAGAAAGGGAGAGAGAGAGAGAGAGAGTCTGTTTATACACTGTATGAATAGATCGGCGTTTATGTGTTCAACCATGAATGTTTTTCGATGCTTTGGCAACATAAGATGTACCTTGTCATGCCAATAATTCAATTCAATTCAATTCAAATCGCTTTATTGGCATGACAAGGTACATCTTATGTTGCCAAAGCATCGAAATACATTTATGGTTGAACACATAAACGCAGATCTATTCGTACAGTGTATAAACAGATATATTGAATTGAGAGAGAGAGAGAGAGAAAGTGACTGTGTGTGTGTGTGAGAGAGAGAGAGACTGTGTGTGAGTCTCTGACAGTGTGAGAGAGAGGAGGGGGAATCTGAGAACAGAGAAATCTTTTCAGGAGGGAAGATAAACCCGAGCGGCACAAAGAGAGGACGTGATGTGTGTGTGTGAGCAGAGACTAGCTGCAGCGACAGCTCTTTCCTATTTCCTGTCTGGAGCCAAATACTGGCCACGTGTCTGTGTTGTAGGGAGCTCGGTGGCTGCAATCAGCAACTTTCTCTCTGTGTCCACCCCCCTCTCCCCTGAACCCCCTGTCCCCCTCTGATAACCCAGCCCGGAGTATCCCACACCAGGGTTACACTGTGGCAGAGCAAAATGCAACATTGGGGGTGAATTGGTGGCAGTTCCGCATTGACATTGTTGCCAATTGTGATCACAAACTAACATCCACCAGCCGCACCCTCCTCGCCAGAGCCAAGCTCCCCTTTCCCCGATGGAGACCCTCCTGCTGCTGTCCTGGTGCTGTCTGGTCTTCACAATATGGATGTTCGCCACCGGCCTGTGAGTAGCTTCAAAGTGAAACCGACATTTGTTTCTTTTTCTGTCTCTCTCTGTTCTGAAATTAACCTGTTGCATTGTTACTGACTCCGCGTCAGTTTCCACTCCTCCACACACTGTACTCTCAGTCATATTGTCTCTCACCACGGTTCAGTGGGTGGTACACACACACTATTGAATCAGAAGGTGCTGGGTTCGAGCCCCCAGCCCCCCACTCCACTCCAGAGACTTGAGCCCGAAAGAAATCCATGCTGACACTCCCAGTTCAACACAATCCTGGCCGGCACTCCCAGTGCTGAGGGAGTGCTGCACTGTCGGAGGGGCAGTACTGAGGGAGCGCCGCACTGTCGGAGGGGCGGTACTGAGGGAGCGCCGCACTGTCGGAGGGGCGGTACTGAGGGAGCGCCGCACTGTCGGAGGGGCGGTACTGAGGGAGCGCCGCACTGTCGGAGGGGCGGTGCTGAGGGAGCGCCGCACTGTCGGAGGGGCGGTACTGAGGGAGCGCCGCACTGTCGGAGGGGCGGTGCTGAGGGAGCGCCGCACTGTCGGAGGGGCGGTACTGAGGGAGCGCCGCACTGTCGGAGGGGCGGTGCTGAGGGAGCGCCGCACTGTCGGAGGGGCGGTACTGAGGGAGCGCCGCACTGTCGGAGGGGCGGTGCTGAGGGAGCGCCGCACTGTCGGAGGGGCGGTACTGAGGGAGCGCCGCACTGTCGGAGGGGCGGTACTGAGGGAGCGCCGCACTGTCGGAGGGGCAGTACTGAGGGAGCGCCGCACTGTCGGAGGGGCAGTACTGAGGGAGCGCCGCATTGTCGGAGGGGCAGTGCTCCAACCCCCCCCCCCCACCACCCCCACCCCTTGGTGTCCCGGGACCAATTTTTATCCCTCAACCAACATCACTAAAACAGATGATCCGGTCATTTATCACATTGCTGTTTGTGGGAGCTTGCTGTGCGCAAATTGGCTGCCGCGATTCCTACATAGAAAACATACATAGAAACATAGAAGATAGGAGCAGGAGTCGGCCATTCGGCCCCTCGAGCCTGCTCCACCATTTAATGAGATCATGGCTGATCATCCAAATTCAGTACCCTGTCCCTGCTTTCTCCCCATATCCCTTGATCCCTTTAGCCTTAAGAAATATATCTAACTCCTTCTTGAATATATTTAATGAATTGGCCTCAACTGCCTTCTGTGGTAGAGAATTCCACAGGTTCACCACTCTCTGGGTGAAGAAATTCCTCCTCATCTCAGTCCTAAATGGCTTACCCCTTTATCCTTAGACTGTGACCCCTGGTTCTGGACTCCCCGACTCCAAGTCAGTACCTTGCCCCCAATCCCATGTGCTTTAACTTTACATGCTAATCTCTTATGCGGGACCTTATCGAAGGCCTTCTGAAAGTCCAAATACACCACACCCACTGGTTCTCCCTTATCTATTTTACCAGTTACATCCTCAAAAAATTCCAGTAGATTAGTCAAGCACGATTTACCTTTTGTAAATTAGAACAGTGACCACACTTTTAAAAGAACAAAGGGCCTCATTGGCTGTGAGGCGCTTTGGGACGTCCTGAGGTGGGGAAAGATGCGATAGAAATACAAGTCTGTCTTTTTCTGGTTAATTTCACTGGCATGCGCAGTTGCTAAGGGAGATTAATGTTAAAATTCATTTCAAATTCCCATCCTCCTGTTCAAAATCGCCCCTCCATTTAAGGGGAAGCTGGATAAACACACGAGGGAGGAAGGAATCGAAGGATACGGTGATGGGGTGAGATGAAGAGGGGCGGGAGGAGGCTGGTGTGGAGCAGAAACACCGGCACGGAGCGGTTGGGCCCAATGGATTGTTTCCGTGTGGTATGCGCTATGTGATGCTCCTCCGATTCTGGCCTCTCGCGCATCCCCCCGATTTCCATCGCTCCACAATTGGCGGCCGTGCCTTCAGCCGCCTGGGCCCCGAGCTCTGGAATTCCCTCCCTAAACCTCTCCGCCTCTCTCTCCTCCTTTAAGACGCTCCTTAAAACCGACCTCTTCGACTCCGGCCTCGGGCGACTGTCTGTGTGGAGTTTGCACATTCTCCCCGTGTTTGCGTGGGTTTCCTCCGGGTGCTCCGGTTTCCTCCCACAGTCCAAAGATGTGCGGGTTAGGATGATTGGCTATGATAAATTGACCCTTAGTGTTAGGGGGATTAAATACGTGGGGTTACGGGGATCGGGTGGGATATGTGTCGGTGCAGGCTCGATGGGCCGAAATGGCCTCTATCTGCACTGTGGGGATTCTGTGATTCTGTGTGTGTGACCAAGCTTTTGGTCACCTGTCCTAATATCTCCTTATGTGGCTCGGTGTCAAATTGTCTGATAATCGCTCCTGTGAAGCACCTTGGGACGTTTTACTACATTGCTCTGAGTTTTTGTACACCAATCTTTGAAGGCAGCACGACAGGTTAATAAAAGCGCACGGGATCCTGGGCTTCATACATAGAGGTATAGAGTACAGAAGCAAGGAGGTTATGATGAATCTTTATAAAACACTGGTCCGGCCTCAACTGGAGTCTTGTGTCCAATTCTGGGCACCGCGCTTTAGGAAGGATGTGAAGGCCTCAGAGAGGGTGCGGAGGAGATTTACTGGAACGGTCCCAGGGATGAGGGACTTCAGTGACGTGGATAGACGTGAGAAGCTGGGGTTGTTCTCCTTGGAGCAGAGAAGGTTGAGAGGAGATTTGATCGAGGGGGTCAAAATCATGAGTCTGGATAGAGAGAAACTGTTCCCATTGGTGGAAGGGTCGCGAACCAGAGGACACAGATTTAAGGCGATTGGCAGAAGAACGAAATGGCGACGTGAGGCAAAACTATTTTATGCAGCGAGTGGTTGGGATCTGGAGTGAGCTGCCTGAGAGGGTGGTGGAGGGAGACTCAATCGTGGTTTTCAAAAGGTCCCAATCCTCTTAGGCAGTCCCTCGGAACCGAGGGTGACTTGCTTCCACACTAATAATGAGTTTTCTCAGGTGACTGATGAGTCCAATGCGGGACCTACAGTCTCTGTCACAGGTGGGGCAGACGGTGGTTGAAGGGGCGGGTGGGTGGGGTGCTTGGGTTGACGTGCGCTCCTTCCGCTTGGCTTCCGCTTGCTCCCGGCGAAGAGACTCGAGGTGTTCGGCGCCTTCCCGGATGTTTCTCCTCCACTTTGTGCGGTCTTGGGGCCAGGGATTCCCAGGTGTCGATGGGGATGTAACACTTTTTCAAGGAGGCTTTGAGGGTGTCCTTGAAGTGTTTCCTCGGCCCACCTGGGGCTCTCTTGCCGTGTCGGAGCTCCGAGTAGAGCGCTTGTTTTGGGAGTCTCGTATCGGGCATGCGGACAATGTGACCCGTCCATCGGAGCTGATCGAGCTTGGTCAGAGCTTCGATGCTGGGGATGTTGGCCTGAGCAAGAACACTGACGTTGGTGCGCCTATCCTGCCAATGGATTTGCAGGATCTTGCGGAGGCAGCGTTGGTGGTACCTCTCCGGTGCATTGAGGTACCTGCTGTACATGGTCCATGTCTCTGAGGCCTACAGCAGGGCGGGTATCACTGCTGCTCTGTAGACCATGAGCTTAGTGCCGGGTTTGAGGTCCTGGTCTTCAAACACTCTCTTCCTCAGGCAACCGAAGGCTGCACTGGCACACTGAAGGCGGTGTTGGACTTCGATGTCGATGTCTGCCCTTGTTGACAGTCGGCTCCCGAGGTATTGGATAAATGCTTTGTAATGAAACCTGTTTGTCTTGTCTGTATTCGTTTTGCACTCATGTATATTACCCTCCCCCACACGGTGTATAGTTTCACTTCCTCTTCCCTGACTAACCTGGAAGGTTCCAGGTCTTGGCTCTTGGCTCCGCCCCTGACTTCTCTTACTTAAAGATCCCAGGATCTGTATGACTCATTCCTGTGAGCCAGTCAGTGTGTTGAGATGTTAGCTCTGATCTTAGTGATTAAAAGCCAACTTGTTAAAGTCTATAACCTCTAGTTTTGTGGTTATTGAAGGCACATCAATTTTAATCACTAAAGAATACTAGGATGGATCGACTCTTAAAACCAGAGCGTCTGGACTTGGATCCACATTCTGCTGAAGCATCAAATCAATTTGGACACTGGCTCAAATGCTTCGAACTCTTCGCGAGGGCCTCATCCGCTAGCGAGGTAGATAAACTGAGTCTACTGACTACTCGCGTTAATCATCGGATTTATTCGTTCATCCGGGACGCCACCTCTTACACGGAGGCCATCGCTATCCTGAAGGCCCAATACCAGAGGCCGGTAAACGAAGTGTACACCAGACATCTGCTGGCTACACGCAGGCAGCGACCTGAGGAATCAATGGACGATTTCTTACAGGGCCTAAAGGACCTGGTCCGGGACTGTAACTGCAAGGCCGTGACGGCCAACGCGTACTCTGACGAATTGGTCCGCGATTCCTTCATCACGGGCCTCAAATCGAATTATATCCGGCAGAGACTGCTGGAGAAGGAGGTCCTGGACTTTAAAAAAAGGCAGTGGCCACTGCGCGATCGCTGGACGTGGCCCAGAAAAACTCTGACTCTTATTCTTCCGACCATGCGGCCCTCACCGCCTCATGCGTGCCGAGCGGGCCGCCATCTTGGAATCAGCCATCTTCCCCATCCAGGTCTCAGACCAGCTCTACACCGCCGGAGTCCCCACACAGAAGTTCACCCAGGAGTCCTACTACAGCGGCAATGTCTCGAGGCCCGAAATGCTACTTCTGCGGCCAGGCCAAGCACCCCAGACAACGATGCCCAGCGAAGGACGCTACATGCTTCAAATGTAAGAAAAAGGGGCATTTTAGCAAAGTCTGCAGGGGGAATCCGATTTCCAACTCCGTCACCGCCTCGTGCGTGCCGTGCGGGCCGCCATCTTGGGATCCGCCATCTTTTCCCAACTCAACGGCCGCCCAGGGCCCAACAGTGGCTTCGATCACGGTGGATCAATCCAGGCCACACCCGTTGACAAAATCTATGATGGACATACAGGTAAACGGGAATTTAACGAAATGTTTAATTGACTGTGGGAGTACCGAGAGTTTTATCCACCCTAGCCTGGTACGGCGGCACTCATTAACGGTAACCCCTACACGGAGCAGAATTGCTATGGCTGCTAAGCCCCACACTTCGGACATTTTGGGCTACTGTGTGGTAACACTGACTGTAAAAGGCACGGACTACAAGGATTTTAAACTCCTCGCGATGCCAGAACTCTGTGTTAATGTAATCTTGGGCCTGGACTTCCAGTGCCACCACGAAAGTGTCACGCTAGCATATGGCGGGTCCCAGCCGCCACTCACAGTCTGTGGCCTATCAACCTTAAAAATCAGCCCGCCCTCTTTATTCGTTAATCTCGCTCCGAACTGTAGGCCCATAGCGACCAAAAGTAGACGGTACAGTCTGGAAGACAGACACTTTATCAAGGCGGAAGTGGACAGACTCCTGCGGGAAGGCATTATTGAATGCAGTACCAGCCCGTGGCGTGCCCAAGTAGTCATAGTTAAAAATAGCGAAAAGAAACGGATGGTAATTGACTACAGCCAGACTGTTAATATTTATACCCAGCTGGACGCCTACCCTTTACCCCGCATATCAGAAATGGTCAACCACATTGCGCAATACCGAGTCTTCTCGACTATCGACCTCAAATCTGCGTATCACCAGCTCCCCATTAGAACGGAGGACCGCCCATACACCGCCTTTGAGGCGAACGGACGCCTCTACCATTTTCTCAGAGTGCCCTTCGGGGTAACAAATGGGGTCTCGGTCTTCCAACGTGAGATGGACCGCATGGTTGACGAGAATAAACTACAAGCTACCTACCCCTATCTGGACAATGTCACTATCTGCGGGCACAACCAGCAAGACCACGATCTAAATCTTGCGAGATTTTAAAAAACTGCCCTAAAGCTGAATCTAACCTACAACGAAGACAAATGTGTCTTCAACACAACCCATCTCTGTATCCTCGGCTGTGTGGTGGAAGATGGGGTAATTGGACCGGACCCTGACCGATTACGCCCCCTAAAGGAACTGCCCCTGCCACACAATCCCAAAGCTTTAAAAAGGTGCCTGGGATTTTTTTCGTATTATGCCCAATGGGTGCCCAATTACTCTGATAAGGCCCGACCCCTCATTAAATCGATGTCCTTCCCACTATCAGCTGAAGCTCGGGAGGCTTTCACCAGTATCAAACAGGACATTGAAAGGGCTGCAGTGTGTGCAGTGGACGAATGCATTCCCTTTCAAGTCGAAAGCGATGCGTCAGACTTTGCCTTAGCTGCGACCCTCAATCAGGCTGGGAGACCTGTGGCCTTCTTCTCCTGAACCCTTCAGGGACCTGAAATCAGGCACTCTTCTGTCGAGAAGGAGGCACAAGCTATAGTGGAGGCAGTGCGGCACTGGAGACACTACCTAGCCGGCAAACGTTTCACCCTGCTCACCGACCAGCAGTCGGTGGCTTTCATGTTTAATAACAAACAAAAGGGGAAAATCAAGAATGACAAAATACTCAGGTGGAGGATCGAACTATCCACGTTCAACTATGATATTATGTACAGGCCGGGAGCCCTTAATGAACCCCCAGACGCCCTATCGCGGGGAATGTCTGCCAGCATTCATACGGACAAATTACAGGGTCTCCACAACGACCTCTGTCACCCAGGGGTCACCCGACTATACCATTTTATAAAGTCCCGCAATATGCCCCACTCCATCGAGGAGGTCAGGGCAATGACCAGAGCCTGCCGCATCTGTGCGGAATGCAAGCCTCGTTTCTACAGGCCTGACCGTGCACACCTTATCAAAGCCACACGGCCATTCGAGCACCTAAGTCTGGACTTCAAGGGACCCCTTCCCTCTGCCGACCGTAACGTATACTTCCTCAATATCATCGATGAATATTCCCGCTTCCCCTTCGCCATTCCCTGCCCAGACATGACCAGTGCCACGGTCATCAAGTGTCTCTGTAATCTATTCTGCATGTTTGGCATGCCGAACTACATACACAGCGATAGGGGGACGTCATTCATGAGTGACGAGCTGCGCCAGTTCTTGGTCTCAAAGGGGATAGCCACTAGCAGAACCACTAGCTACAACCCCCGGGGTAATGGGCAAGTGGAAAGGGAGAATGCTACTGTTTGGAAGGCTGTCACATTAGCCTTAAAGTCAAAAGGCCTTCCGACCTCCCGCTGGCAGGAAGTCCTCCCAGACGTGCTCCACTCCATAAGGTCTCTGTTATGTACAGCCACTAACGCTACCCCTCACGAAAAGATGTTCGTTTTCCCCCGGAAATCCACCTCGGGCATATCTCTACCCGCGTGGCTGACGTCTCCGGGGACAGTACTATTGCGGAAGCACGTGAGAGGCCATAAAACGAACCCCCTTGTGGAAAAGGTACAGCTCCTCCATGCAAACCCTCAGTACGCCTATATCGAATACTCTGACGGGCGAGAGGACACTGTTTCCATAAAAGACCTCGCTCCCTCGGGGAGCGGAGAGAACGATGAGAGACTACCCGAGGAAGACCTACACCAAAAAGAGACAGGACGCCCAGAGGTATCAATACCCAACCTTAACCTGGAGGACACTGCAGATAACCTGGAAGACACTGCGGAGGCCCGGACAGCGGAGGAACCAGAATCCACTCCCCTAGCGGCACCCCAACCGACTTTGCGCCAATCACTGAGAACCGCAAAACCTCCTGACAGACTCACTTATACCAACTTTTAAGAAACATCACCCCGATGGACTAAATCTAAAGAAGGGGTGAATGTAATGAAACCTGTTTGTCTTGATCCTGTATTCGTTTTGCACTCATGTATATTACCCTCCCCCACACGGTGTATAGTTTCACTTCCTCTTCCCTGACTAACCTGGAAGGTTCCAGGTCTTGGCTCTTGGCTCCGCCCCTGACTTCTCTTACTTAAAGATCCCAGGATCTGTATGACTCATTCCTGTGAGCCAGTCGGTGTGTTGAGATGTTAGCTCTGATTTTAGTGATTAAAAGCCAACTTGTTAAAGTTAATAACTTCTAGTTTTGTGGTTGTTGAAGGCACATCATGCTTGAAGGCGAAAAAATTGCAGGGATCTGGGGAAAGAACGGGGGAGTGGGACTAACTAGATTGTTCTCCGAAAGTGCCAGAGCAGACTCGATGGGCCGAACGGCCTCCTTCTGTGCTGTTACGGTCCTATGATTAAAGGCGCTATATAAATGTAAATTGTTGCTCTTTTCCAGGTCGGACCTGAGGCAGATGATCTCCGGGAAGAGCACCGAAAACATCCAGTTCCTCCCATTCCTCACCACTGCCATCAAGTAAGTCCGGCCCAGGGATCTCTACATCGAGCTCACAGACACCAAGCACTCCGTCCCACTCTAGATTAAAGAAAGACTCCCATTTCTCCAGCGCCTTTCACCACCTCAGGACGTCCCAAAGCGCTTCACAGCCAAGGAAGTACTTTTTTTGAAGTGTGGTCACTGTTGTAATGTAGGAAACGCGGCATCCAATTTGCGCACAGCAAGATCCCACACACAGCAATGTGATAATGACCGGATCATCTGTTTTTAGTGATGTTGGTTGAAGGATAAATATTGGCCCCAGGACACCGGGGAGAACTCCCCCTGCTCTTCTTCCAATAGTGGCCGTGGGATCTTTTACATCCACCCGAGAGGGCAGACGGGGCCTCGGTTCAACGTCTCATCCGAAAGACGGCACCTCCGACAGTGCGGCGCTCCCTCAGTACTGCCCCTCCGACAGTGCATCGCTCCCTCAGTACTGCCCCTCCGACAGTGCAGCGCTCCCTCAGTACTGCCCCTCCCACAGTGCGGTGCTCCCTCAGTACTGCCCCTCCGACAGTGCATCGCTCCCTCAGTACCGCCCCTCCGACAGTGCGGCGCTCCCTCAGTACCGCCCCTCCGACAGTGCGGCGCTCCCTCAGTACCGCCCCTCCGAAAGTGCGGCACTCCCTCAGTACCGCCCCTCCGACAGTGCGGCGCTCCCTCAGTACTGCCCCTCCGACAGTGCGGCGCTCCCTCAGTACTGCCCCTCCGACAGTGCGCTCCCTCAGTACTGCCCCTCCGACAGTGCGGCGCTCCCTCAGTACTGCTCCTCCGACAGTGCGGCGCTCCCTCAGTACTGCCCCTCCGACAGTGCGCTCCCTCAGTACTGCCCCTCCGACGGTGCGTCGCTCCCTCAGTACTGCCCCTCCGACGGTGCGTCGCTCCCTCAGTACTGCCCCTCCGACGGTGCGGCGCTCCCTCAGTACTGCCCCTCCGACGGTGCGTCGCTCCCTCAGTACTGCCCCTCCGACGGTGCGGCGCTCCCTCAGTACTGCCCCTCCGACGGTGCGGCGCTCCCTCAGTACTGCCCCTCCGACGGTGCGGCGCTCCCTCAGTACTGCCCCTCCGACGGTGCGGCGCTCCCTCAGTACTGCCCCTCCGACAGTGCGGCGCTCCCTCAGTACTGCCCCTCCGACAGTGCGGCGCTCCCTCAGTACTGCCCCTCCGACAGTGCGGCGCTCCCTCAGTACTGCCCCTCCGAAGGTGCGGCGCTCCCTCAGTACTGCCCCTCCGAAAGTGCGGCGCTCCCTCAGTACTGCCACTGGGAGTGTCGGCCTGGATTTTGGGCTCAAGTCTCTGGAGTGGGACTCGAACCCGTGACCCTCTGACTCGGGTGAGAGAGCGCGACCCACTGTATCACGGCTGACACCTATATCTTGGTTGTTCTGCCCTCTCAGGTGGACGTAAAAGATCCCACGGCCACTATTGGAAGAAGAGCAGGGGGAGTTCTCCCCGGTGTCCTGGGGCCAATATTTATCCCTCAACCAACATCACTAAAAACAGATGATCTGGTCATTATCACATTGCTGTTTGTGGGAGCTTGCTGTGCGCAAATTGGCTGCCGCGTTTCCCACATTACAACAGTGACCACACTTCAAAAAGTACTTCATTGGCTGTAAAGCGCTGAGGGACGTCCTGAGGTGGTGAAAGGCGCGGGAGAAATGGAACTTCTTTACGAGAATGCATCCAAATACTTACCCAACCCAAGTCTGCCCGTGACTCCCAAAGGATTTATTGGTGCCTTGTCAGTGGGTTGTTGAAATCAAGGATAGTGGTGTCGGCCGAGCTCCCTACACCCATCAACCTCGTAACTTCCTCGAGCAATTCGAGCAGGTTGGTGAGACGCCACGCTGAGCGTCTCGAATCCGCCGATGCCCCCCATGGTCGAACAGCCGGCCGCCACTCGCAGGCTAGGCTCGCGCCTGGGGAAATGCCACCTGGCCAAGGTCACCCACCCAAGAGCTGGCGCCCTCGGGGAGGGGGTGGAGCATCGAGGAGATTTTACTTCTTAAAGGGCCACCGCGTGCTTTCCCGACGGGTATTCAGGATGGATGCGTTCAGAGAGCGGCGAGCGGGTCGTGTCTTCCGTCTCGCGCAGGTGCTGGGCCCAGCTAGCGCGGCGAACGGGTTTTGTTGTGTTTTTCCAAAGAAAAGTGCTTTCGGCACTCCTTGCTCTTGAGGACTGCCCCTTTAAGTAGTGGTCATGTGATGGTTGCATAATACGTTATTCTCTCTCTGCCTCTCTCTCTCTCTCGCTGTCTGTCTCTCTCTGTCTCTGTCTCTCTCTGCCGCGCTCTCTGTCGCGCTGCCCGCCTCTCTGTCGCGCTGCCCGCCTCGCCCTGTCGCGCTGCCCGCCTCGCCCTGTCGCGCTGCCCGCCTCGCCCTGTCGCGCTGCCCGCCTCGCCCTGTCGCGCTGCCCGCCTCGCCCTGTCGCGCTGCCCGCCTCGCCCTGTCGCGCTGCCCGCCTCGCCCTGTCGCGCTGCCCGCCTCTCCCTGTCGCGCTGCCCGCCTCTCCCTGTCGCGCTGCTGCACACCAGTCCCGCCCATGTCCCCACTGAACCTTGGCCCGCAGCCCAAGCTGCTGCTTGAATGCAAGTTCTTCCTTGTAGCTCTCAATTCGGACTAGGCCGGAGGTGGAGCCTGGGGACTTTCCTAGTGTAGATGGCTGAGCAGCACCCTGGGCCATCGGGGAGGGGGAGGGGGGCAGCGGGCCTGAATTATTGCAGCAACTGGGCAGCAACAAGTTCCAAAGTCACTGGAACATGAAAGGGCTTCTCTTGGGCCTGTGGGCCGCTATTGACCGGACCTCTTGTCTCCCTCTGTAGTAACCTGGGCTGGCTCTACTACGGGCAGCTGAAGGGCGACTGGACGCTCATGACCGTCAACTCAATTGGCGTCATCCTCCAGCTCTGCTACATCCTGGCCTACCTGTACTTCAGCACGGAGAAGGTAGGGACCTCGTTACTGGCTCGTTCCTCAAGGGCCCAGATCCCAACCCGTGCCCTGCTCGAGACTCGCTCCCAGGGGATATCACCACCGAGTGATGGGATGAGGGTCTGTTCCTGGGAGTCTCCCCCATGGAGTGATGGGGTGAGGGTCTGTTCCTGGGAGTCTCCCCCATGGAGTGATGGGGTGAGGGTCTGTTCCTGGGAGTCTCCCCATGGAGTGATGGGATGTGGGTCTGTTCCTGGGATTCTCCCCATGGAGTGATGGGGTGAGGGTCTGTTCCTGGGTGTCTCCCCCATGGAGTGATGGGATGTGCATCTGTTCCTGGGATTCTCCCCATGGAGTGATGGGATGAGGGTCTGGATCCTTTGATTCCCTATTGTGTGCTGGGCTGTGGGTCTGAGGCCTTTGATTCCCCATTGGGTGCTGGGCTGTGGGTCTGTGGCCTTTGATTCCCCATTGGGTGCTGGGCTGTGGGTCTGTGGCCTTTGATTCCCCATTGGGTGCTGGGCTGTGGGTCTGAGGCCTTTGATTCCCCATTGGGTGCTGGGCTGTGGGTCTGAGGCCTTTGATTCCCCATTGGGTGCTGGGGTGTGGGCCTGAGGCCTTCGATTCCCCATTGGGTGCTGGGCTGTGGGTCTGAGGCCTTTGATTCCCCATTGGGTGCTGGGGTGTGGGCCTGAGGCCTTCGATTCCCCATTGGGTGCTGGGCTGTGGGCCTGAGGCCTTCGATTCCCCATTGGGTGCTGGGATGTGCTGGGCTGTGGGTCTGAGGCCTTCGATTCCCCATTGGGTGCTGGGCTGTGGGCCTGAGGCCTTCGATTCCCCATTGGGTGCTGGGATGTGCTGGGCTGTGGGTCTGAGGCCTTCGATTCCCCATTGGGTGCTGGGCTGTGGGTCTGAGGCCTTTGATTCCCCATTGAGTGCTGGGCTGTGGGTCTGAGGCCTTTGATTCCCCATTGGGTGCTGGGATGTGCTGGGCTGTGGGTCTGAGGCCTTCGATTCCCCATTGGGTGCTGGGCTGTGGGTCTGAGGCCTTTGATTCCCCATTGAGTGCTGGGCTGTGGGTCTGAGGCCTTTGATTCCCCATTGGGTGCTGGGCTGTGGGTCTGAAGCCTTCGATTCCCCATCAGGTGCTGGGATGTGAGTCTGCACCCTTTGCTTCCCCATTGGCTGGTGGGAATCGGATTTGCGCCTGAGATTCCCCACTCCCCTGGTTTCAGTCAAGCTGGGAGAGGTGGAACACAAAGGGCAGGCCCACCAGCTCTGTTGAAGGGGGCGCTGCCACTCACTCTACGGAAAACCGGGAGAGCCCTGTGTCTGAATAACATTCCCTTGCTTGGAGACCATGGAAAGGAGAAGGGACCAGCATGGAATCCCACGGGAAGCCCTTTTGAATATCATCTCGGCGTGTTCCGATGTCCCACTTTGATGGGCACCGACAGCAATGTCGGCAAACACGGCTGCCATTTTGTGGACAGCAAGATCCCGAAAGATGAATGACCAATTTTCTTTTGGTTGATTTCAGGGAGGAATATGGGCCCAAAACATCGGAGAGAACCCCTCCCCCCCACCCCCCTCTACTTCTCTTTTTTAATAGAAAGACGGCACCTCCAACAGTGCGGCGCTCCCTCAGTACTGCCCCTCCGACAGTGCGGCGCTCCCTCAGTACTGCCCCTCCGACAGTGCGGCGCTCCCTCAGTACCGCCCCTCCGACAGTGCGGCGCTCCCTCAGTACTGCCCCTCCGACAGTGCGGCGCTCCCTCAGTACTGCCCCTCCGACAGTGCGGCGCTCCCTCAGTACCGCCCCTCCGACAGTGCGGTGCTCCCTCAGTACCGCCCCTCCGACAGTGCGGCGCTCCCTCGGTACCGCCCCTCCGACAGTGCGGTGCTCCCTCAGTACCGCCCCTCCGACAGTACGGTGCTCCCTCAGTACCGCCCCTCCGACAGTGCGGCGCTCCCTCAGTACTGCCCCTCCGACAGTACGGTGCTCCCTCAGTACTGCCCCTCCGACAGTGCGGTGCTCCCTCAGTACCGCCCCTCCGACAGTGCGGCGCTCCCTCAGTACTGCCCCTCCGACAGTGCGGCGCTCCCTCAGTACTGCCCCTCCGACGGTGCGGCGCTCCCTCTGTGCTGCCCCTCCGACGGTGCGGCGCTCCCTCAGTACTGCCCACCGACAGTGCGGCGCTCCCTCAGTACTGCCCCTCCGACAGTGCGGCGCTCCCTCAGTACTGCCCCTCCGACAGTGCGGCGCTCCCTCAGTACCGCCCCTCCGACAGTGCGGCGCTCCCTCAGTATCGCCCCTCCGACAGTGCGGCGCTCCCTCAGTACTGCCCCTCCGACAGTGCGGTGCTCCCTCAGTTCTGCCCCTCCGACAGTGCGGCGCTCCCTCAGTACTGCCCCTCCGACAGTGCGGCGCTCCCTCAGTACTGCCCCTCCGACAGTGCGGCGCTCCCTCAGTACTGCCCCTCCGACAGTGCGGCGCTCCCTCAGTACCGCCCCTCCGACAGTGCGGCGCTCCCTCAGTACCGCCCCTCCGACAATGCGGCGCTCTCTCAGTACTGCCTCTCCGATGGTGCAGCGCTCCCTCAGTACTGCGCTGGGAGTGTCGGCCTGGATTTTGTGCTCAAGCCTCTGGAGTGGGGGCTCGAACCCACGAACTTCTAACTCAGAGGCGAGAGAGAGAGTGCGACCCACTGGGCCACGGGCCACGGCCAACACCCGACATGTCAGTTGGTTCCAAATAAATTAAATCTGATGGTTTTGGGGGCGGACTTGACCTCGTCAAGGGTAGGGTCCTCAGAAGGTCAGGGCTCACACCCACGCCCTCCTGACTCGGAGGCAAGATGGCCACTCATTGAGTTAATCCCGCCACGCCTAGAACGAGAGGGATTAGCGCCAAATCCCATCTCGGTCAAAGCCTGCGGGTATGGGGGCAGTTGGGAGGCAAAGGTCATGGGTGAAAGGGCTGAGGAGGTCGGGGGAAAGGGCAAGGGTCAAGCCATCAATTGATTTCCTACAAGGGGTGCTGAGGCCAGATCCAGCGGCCCATTTCTGAGCGGTAGGCCCTCGAGGTTCTTGGTTAACCCCTTCCTCTTTCTGCTCTTCCCTCCGCAGTTAATGTTGGTGGCCAAGGTTGCCCTTGTGGGAGGCGTCCTGACGACGCTCTACATCTATTTCGAGATGCTGGTGCCCGACATGGCGATCCGCCTCAACCAGCTGGGCCTGCTGTGTTCCGTCTTCACCATCAGCATGTACCTCTCGCCCCTGGCCGACCTGGTAACTGTCGGCAGGCCACTCTCCGCGGCATCCGAACCTCTCGCTGTCTCTCTGTCTCTATCTCTCGCTCTCGCTCTCTCTGTCTCTCTCTCTGTCTCTCTCTCTGTCTCTCTCTCTCTCTGTCGCTCTCGCTCTCTCTCTCTCTCTCTGTCTCTCTCTCTGTCTGTCTGTCTCTCTCTCTCTCTGTCTCTCTCTGTCTCTGTCTCTGTCTCTCTCTCTCTGTCTCTCTCTCTCTGTCTCTATCTCTCTGTCTCTATCTCTCTGTCTCTATCTCTCTGTCTCTATCTCTCTGTCTCTATCTCGCTGTCTCTCTCGCTGTCTCTCTCGATGTCTCTCTCGCTGTCCCTCTCGCTGTCTCTCAATTCAATTCAAATCGCTTTATTGGCATGATAAGGTACATCTTATGTTGCCAAAGCATCAAAATACATTTATGGTTGAACACATAAACGCAGTTCTATTCATACAGTGTATAAACAGGTATATCCCTGAGTGTATAAATATACATTCGCATTGTTTATATATACTCTTTTCTTAGGTTTACTGGTTGTCCCTCTGTTCATGGCAAGCTGTAACATAGTGTGCCGCCAGTGCTACACAGCTTCTCTCCTCCCCCAGTATGTATGGGAGTTTTTGGTCGTCATTCAAATTTCTGAATTCCGGGCATATTTGTGAGAATTTTTGGTAGAAATTCTCCCTGATGCCCTGATATTTTCCACAGGCTGTGAGGAAGTGCATCTCTGTCTCCACTACTCCCTGACTGCAGTGAGAGCATATCCTGTCCTCTCTTGGCAGCCTGGTCTGCTTGTGTCTGCCTTTTTCGATCGCTAGGCTATGTTCGCTAAGTCTGTACCTTGTCGTGGTTTTTCTCAGTTTGTTATCCTTTACCATGGTCAGGTACTCAGCCATGTTGTATTGTCTGTTTAGGGCCAAGTAGCAATTGAGTTTGCTTTGGGTTTTTGTTGTTTCTGCCCAATATGACAGGTATTTTTCCTTTTGTTTAGTGACAATTGTGTTGGGTCGAATTCTCTGTGCTACGATGTCACTGTCCTGGGGCTGGTTATTGTTAGTAGTGTTAGTGGTTGCTTCACTGAGTCCCAGGACTAGTTGACTGAGGGAGTTATTCTTTATGGTCCTCTCTTGGCATTTCAAGGCTTCGTAATGATAGCAGTGGGGGTTGCTCATTTTTAGGTGTTTCCAAAATTTGGTGGCTCTTTTTTGGATAGAAATTATTCGTGGAAATTGGCCTAGTTCTGCCCTGCATGCATTGTTTACGGTTTTCCTTTGAGTCCGGAGGATACTTTTACAGAATTCTGCATGTAGGATCTCAATTGGGTGTTTGTCCCATTTTGCAAATTCTTGTTGTGTTAGCGGTCCCCACACTTCACTGCCATAAAGTGCAATTGGTTCAATTACTGATTTGAAAATTTTGAGCCAAATGCTAATTGGGATTTCTATTTGGATTGATCTTTTAATGGCATAGAAAGCCCTTCTTGCTTTCTCTTTCAGTTCATTCACAGCCAGTTTGAAATTTCCCATAGAGCTGATTTTTATGCCCAAGTATGTGTAGTTAGTGGTTTGTTCGATTTTAGTTGTTCCTAGTGTGAGATTTATTTTGGGTCCCTGATGTCTGGATCTTTGTTGGAACACGAGGACTTTGGTTTTTTGGAGGTTTATTGTCAGGGCCCAGGTCTGACAGACTGATTCCAGCAGATCCAGGTTCTGCTGTAGACCCTCCTTAGTTGGTGACAGTAGAACCAGGTCGTCTGCATAGAGGAGGAATTTAACCTTGGATTCATATAGGGTGAGGCCGGGTGCTGTAGATTGTTCAAGTAGTTTTGCCAATTCATTTATGTAGATATTAAAGAGTGTCGGTGAGATTGGCGAGCCCTGCGTCACCCCCCGCCCCTGTGGGAAGTATTTTGTTTGTTTGTCTCCAATTTTAACTGCACATTTGTTGTTTGTATACATTGATTTAATTACATCATATGTTTTTCCCCCTACCCCGCTTTCGATAAGTTTCAGGAATAGACCGTCGTGCCAGATGGAATCGAAAGCCTTCTGGAAATCTATAAAGCATGCGTAGATTTTGCTTTTGTTTTGATGGACGTGTTTGTCAATTAGGGTCTGTAGGGTGAAGATATGATCTGATGTTCTATAGTTTGGCAGGAATCCAATTTGGCTTTTACTCAAGACATTGTGCTCCTCAAGGAAGTTTATAAGTCTTTTGTTTATGATACTACAGAAAACCTTTCCCATGTTACTGTTTACACAGATGCCTCGATAGTTATTTGGGTCACCTTTATCCCCACTTTTGTATATGGGCGTTATGAGTCCTTTGTTCCAGATATCAGGGAAGTAACCGACACTCAGAACCAAGTTGAAGAGTTTCAGTATAGCCAATCTCATTTTATCGTCCGTGTGTTTAATCATCTCGCTTAGGATGCCGTCTGCCCCGCAAGCCTTTCCTGGTCGCAGGTCCTTGAGTTTTTCAATTAGCTCTTTTTCAGATATTATGGTGTCTATCGGGTTTTGGTTATCTTTTATGGCAGATTCTAGCTTTGCCAGTTTTTCGCATATTTGGTATTGCTCTGG
>NW_028225185.1:17294940-17382440 GCF_052327205.1 Somniosus microcephalus | reverse complement strand
TGGCCGACCCCTTATCCCGAGACTGTGACCCCGGGTTCTAGACTCTCCAGCCAGGGGGGGAAACAGCCTCTCAGCGTCGACCCTGTCAATCGCCCTCAGAGTCTTTCGCAATGAGATAACTGTTTGAAAAGACAAATCTAAAAAGGTCCGGGGCAGAAGTGACATGTTTAAGAGAGAGAGAGAGAGAGAGCACGAGGGCGAATGGCCTCCTGTTTTGTAAAACTCTGGGCTTGCTGCTGTTCGCTTGTTTGGGTGTGTGTGATGTCTGGCGGATTAAATTGTCCACCCTCTTGTGTCTTTACAGGCCAAAATAATCCAAACTCGCTCGACGAAATGCCTCTCGTTCTCACTGACCGTAGCAACAATCCTAACCTCGACCTCCTGGACTCTGTACGGCTTCCAGCTCGCAGACTACTACATCGTGGTAATTACCTGGGCACATTTGGCATTGGGACTGGTTAGACCTGCAATTGGGGCTTGTTAAATGAGCGTTCAGGCGTGATCTAACATGTCGGAGGACCAGTACTGAGGGAGCGCCGTGCTGTCGGAGGGGCAGTTCTGAGGGAGCGCCGCACTATCGGAGGGGCAGTACTGAGGGAGTGCCGCACTGTCAGAGAGGCAGTACTGAGGGAGCGCCGCACTATCGGAGGGGCAGTACTGAGGGAGCGCCGCACTGTCGGAGGGGCAGTACTGAGGGAGTGCCGCACTGTCGGAGGTGCAGTACTGAGGGAGCGCCGCACTGTCGGAGGGGCAGTACTGAGGGAGCGCCACACTGTCGGATGGGCGGTACTGAGGGAGCGCTACACTGTCGGAGGGGCAGTACTGAGGGAGCGCCGCACTGTTGGAGGGGCAGTACTGAGGGAGCGCCGCACTGTCGGAGGGGCGGTACCGAGGGAGCGCCGCACTCTCGGAGGGGCAGTACTGAGGGAGCGCCGCACTGTTGGAGGGGCAGTACTGAGGGAGTGCCGCACTGTCGGATGGGCGGTACTGAGGGAGCACCGCACTGTCGGAGGGGCAGTGCTGAGGGAGCGCCGCACTGTCGGAGGGGCAGTACTGAGGGAGTGCCTCAAAAAAAAAAAAAAGTACTTAATTGGCTGTAAAGCGCTTTGGGACGTCCTGAGGTGGTGAAAGGCGCTGGAGAAATGGGATGTTTTGACGCGTTCGAGTGTTAAGTTACGGGGCGATATTTATTACCCAGGAGGCCTCTGGCTTGACATTACCTGAATACTGGTGCGATTTACGTGTTCTGCTTTTTTTCCCCCCCCCGCCACCCTCCAGGTCCCAAACGTTCCCGGGATCGTGACCAGCCTGATCCGATTTTGGTTGTTCTGGCGCTTTTGGCCGGCTCAGGAGAAGTACTCGTACCGACCCGTCCACGCCTGAGGCCCGTGGCCCAGCTCGCCGGACGCCATTTTGCCGAGAGCCTCTGCGGTGGAGATCGCCAGTGAGACGGTGCCTTATCCTAACGCCCGCCCGCCCGCAGGCCCAGAGCGACGTTCACGGAGCGCGAGGGATGGCATCAACCACCCTACGATCCCAAACTCCTGTCAAATCCCTGACTCCGGTTGTGAAGAAAGACCCTTCTGGATATCAAAACTGTTTCTGAAAATTAAGAATTCTCTTCCTATTTTGAAAACGTTATTTCTGTTTTTGAATTATTCACTTTTCGCCCAAAAAACACTGACTCTCACTGGGGTACAGTTCCACAGACACTGACTCTCACTGGGGTACAGTTCCACAGACACTGACTCTCACTGGGGTACAGTTCCACAGACACTGACTCTCACTGGGGTACAGTTCCACAGACACTGACTCTCACTGGGGTACAGTTCCACAGACACTGACTCTCACGGGTACAGTTCCACAGACACTGACTCTCACTGGGGTACAGTTCCACAGACACTGACTCTCACTGGGGTACAGTTCCACAGACACTGACTCTCACTGGGGTACAGTTCCACAGACACTGACTCTCACTGGGGTACAGTTCCACAGACACTGACTCTCACTGGGGTACAATTCCACAGACACTGACTCTCACTGGGTACAGTTCCACAGACACTGACTCTCACTGGGGTACAGTTCCACAGACACTGTCTCTCACTGGGGTACGGTTCCACAGACACTGACTCTCACTGGGGTACAGTTCCACAGACACTGACTCTCACTGGGGTACAGTTCCACAGACACTGACTCTCACTGGGGTACAGTTCCACAGACACTGACTCTCACTGGGGTACAGTTCCACAGACACTGACTCTCACTGGGGTACAGTTCCACAGACACTGACTCTCACTGAGGTACAGTTCCACAGACACTGACTCTCACTGGGTTGCAGTTCCACAGACACTGACTCTCACTGGGGTACAGTTCCACAGACACTGACTCTCACTGGGGTATGGGTTCCACAGACACTGACTCTCACTGGGGTACAGTTCCACAGACACTGACTCTCACTGGGGTACAGTTCCACAGACACTGACTCTCACTGGGGTACAGTTCCACAGACACTGACTCTCACTGGGGTACAGTTCCACAGACACTGACTCTCACTGAGGTACAGTTCCACAGACACTGACTCTCACTGGGGTACAGTTCCACAGACACTGACTCTCACTGGGGTACAGTTCCACAGACACTGACTCCCACTGGGGTACAGTTCCACAGACACTGACTCTCACTGGGGTACAGCTCCACAGACACTGACTCCCACTGGGGTACAGTTTCACAGACTCTGACACTCACTGGGGTACAGTTCCACAGACACTGACTCTCACTGGGGTGCGGGTTCCACAGACACTGACTCTCACTGGGGTGCGGGTTCCACAGACACTGACTCTCACTGGGGTACAGTTCCACAGACTCTGACACTCACTGGGGTACAGTTCCACAGACACTGACTCTCACTGGGGTGCGGGTTCCACAGACACTGACTCTCACTGGGGTACAGTTCCACAGACTCTGACACTCACTGGGGTACAGTTCCACAGACACTGACTCTCACTGGGGTACGGGTTCCACAGACACTGACTCTCACTGGGGTACAGTTCCACAGACACTGACTCTCACTGGGGTGCGGGCTCCACAGACACTGACTCTCACTGGGAATGGTTACCTTTAAAAGAACATATTTGCATTTATATAGCACCTTTCATGAGTTCAAGCTGTCCCAAAGCCCTTTACGGCCAACTAATAATGTAGGAAACACGGCAGCTAATTTGCGCACAGCAAGCTCCCACAAACTGCAATGTGATAATGACCGGATCATCTGTTTTTAGTGATGTTGGTTGAGGGATAAATATTGGCCCCAGGACACCGGGGAGAACTCCCCCTGCTCTTCTTCCAATAGTGGCCGTGGGATCTTTTACATCCACCCGAGAGGGCAGACGGGGCCTCGGTTTAACGTCTCATCCGAAAGACGGCACCTCCGACAGTTAAACTGGGAACAGTTCAGGCTGATAACTTTGGAACAAAACCTGTTTAGAAGAGGTCCTATGTTTAAAGATATTTGGCAAAAGAACCAGAGGGGGAGATGAGGAGAATGTTTTTTACGCAGCGAGTTGTTGTGATCTGGAACGCGCTGCCTGAAAGGGCGGTGGAAGCAGATTCAATAGTGACTTTCAAAAGGGAATTGGAGAAATACTTGAAGGGGAGAAATTCACAGGGCTGTGGGGAAAGAGCAGGGGGGAGTGGGACTAATTGGAGAGCTCTTTCAAAGCACAGGCACGATGGGCCGAATGGCCTCCTCCTGTGCTGTGAGAGTCTAAGAGCAATTTCGGGAGCCCGTGCTGACCTGGGGCAATCTCGAATCTAACCTACTGCCAGCGTCACTTGGGGAAGAAATGGTTCCCATATGTCAAAGTCAACTGGTTGTGAGGCTAGAGGATTGCAAGGCGTTGGGTTTTCTTAATGTTCTTGTCCGCTCCCTCGCTGGGATTGGGGTTCCACAGAACTTCCCCCCCCCCACCCCACAATATCTTTGTACGGGTGCCCGGACAGTGAGCTATTCGACCGCAGAAGGCCTCGCCGCCCAGGCCCCCAATCTCGCCCTTGACCAAGCTGGCAGAGTTTTTCCAGGAGGGAGTCACTGTGCGGTGATCGGGCGCGCAAACCCCTGGCCGAGGCGTCTCTCCGCGCAGGTGGAGGCCATTGGGCCCACCGTACCTGTGCCTGTGCCGGCCCTTTGAAAGCGCTCTCCCAGTTACCTCGCAGCCCTCACCGCTGAGATGGGCTGACTCCCCGGCGATCCCGGTGTGGATAAAAAATCTATAGGGGCCGATTCCATTTTTATATACATTTTTTATCTGTGCCCTTCCCCCTTTTTCTCTCTCCCACATGGCAACTGTCTCTCACTCTGCCAGCGCATTTCACACCTAATCTAGAGCCGTCTTTTGTCCCCACTACTCCGACCACCATCTCGTCTGGTTTTGAATACCTCTTAATGTCTCTTCACTTCTCTTTTGTTCTCTCCCAGCCCCCATACTGGCCTTTCAACCTGTTTCATTTCCTGTGTTTCTCAGTTCTGACGAAGGGTTTCGACCCAAAACGTTAACTCTGTTTCTCTCTTCACGGATGCTGCCCTGGCCTGCTGAGTTTTTCCAGCATTTTTCTGTTGTTATTTCGGATTTCCAGCATCCGCAGTATTTTGCTATCGTACTAATATCTCCTCATGTGGCTCGGTGTCAAATTTTGTCTGATAATCGCTCCTGTGAGGCACCTTGGGACGTTTTACTACGTTAAAGGCGCTAGATAAATGCAAATTTGCGTTGTATTCGTGTGAGAACATTGACTGCTCCAGGAAGTAAGGGGATGTTTAGTTCTGTGTCAATGCTGTTTTGATAATCGCCTGTTCTTCCCCTCCTCCGCTGTGAGCCAGCAACACTCTTTGTCAATAATCAACCCAGAGCTTGGCAGAACATCAGATGTGTATTCAGGATGCCGGATAGGAAACGAGATTCACAGATCTGTGGTGGGAACTGTTGTGGCTGCAGCTTGTCGAGCGGGCGGGGGAGGGAGGGCGGCGCATGTCTACGCACGCCACGCTGGAGCCATTGCGACCAGCGTTCTTCTTCCTCTCCTGTTGGGTTGCACGCTGGGTGGCCGCGGGCAAGCTGGCAGGACGTTCCGCCCTGCGACCCGCCAGTGCCCCCCTCCCCTCCCATTTATCCTGCCGTGCGCGGTGGCCCCCTTGAGACTCGCCGCGCGGTTTCGTCCGGAGGCAAACTCCCGGTTCTCGCGTGCCCGCGCGCCTTGGAGGGCCCAGCGCTGGCGCCCGCCCTTGCCAACGCACGGGACTGTTACCTTCCACCGCGGTTCTGATGGGAGACTGGGAACTCTGCCTTTAATTCCTCCCGACTCGCTCTGACCACAGCTCCTTTAACCCAGGCGTGCCGAGATGCAAGCGCAATGCCCCTGGCAACCCCCCCCCCCCGGGATCTTGCTGTGCTGTGCAAGCCGCGCAGGCACGCCAGGCACTGTTTTAATCCACCGCGTTATCGCAGCCTGCTTTTCCCTCCGCGACTTTGACTTGGCAATCGATGGATCGATCCCGTCCGTATACTTGCAAGCCACCTCTTCTAAACCGTCCTCTTCCAATTTCCTCTTCCTTCCTGACACCAGTCGACCAGCGGCGACTGTGAATCAGACCCGATCCGTCCTAGTAACAGGAGGAGGCCATTCGGCCCCTCGAGCCTCTTCCAGCATTCAGACAGATCAAGGCTGATCTGTACCTCAATCCCATTTAGGGGAAGTGCAACGAGACCTGGGTGTCCTTGTGCACCAGTCGCTGAAGGTAAGCATGCAGGTGCAGCAGGCGGTTAAGAAGGCAAATGGTATGTTGGACTTCATAACAAGAGGATTCGAGTACAGGAGCAAGGATGTCTTGCAGTTGTACAGGGCCTTGGTGAGACCACACCTTGAGTATTGTGTGCAGTTTTGGTCGCCTTATCTGAGGAAGGATGTTCTTGCCATGGAGGGAGTGCAGTGAAGATTCACCAGACTGATACCTGGGATGGCAGGAATGACGTATGAGGAGAGATTGGGTTGATTTGGCTTATATTCACTGGAGTTTAGAAGAATGAGAGGGGATCTCATTGAAACTTATAAAATTCTAACAGGACTGGACAGGCTAGATGCAGGAAGGATGTTCCCGATGGCGGGGGAGTCCAGAACCAGGGGTCATAGACTAAGGATAAGGGGTAAGCCATTTAGGACTGAGATGAGGAGGAATTTCTTCACCCAGAGAGTGGTGAACCTGTGGAATTCTCTACCACAGAAGGCAGTGGAGGCCAATTCATTAAATATATTCAAGAAGGAGTTAGATATATTTCTTAAGGCTAAAGGGATCAAGGGATATGGGGAGAAAGCAGGGACCGGGTACTGAATTTGGATGATCAGCCATGATCGCATTGAATGGCGGAGCAGGCTCGAGGGGCCGAATGGCCGACTCCTGCTCCTATCTTCTATGTTTCTTTTTACCCGCCTTTGCTTGATACCCTTAGTTGGAGAGTCTAGAGCTAGGGGTCACCAGACTGATTCCTGGGATGAGAGGGCTGTCCTATGAGGAGAGATTGTGTAGAATGGGCCGATATTCTCTGGAGTTGAGACGAATGAGAGGTGATCTCATTGAAACATACAAGATTCTGAGGGGGATTGACAGGGTAGACGCTGAGAGGCTGTTTACCCCTGGCTGGAGAGTCTAGAACCAGGGGTCACAGTCTCAGGATAAGGGGGCGGCCATTTCGGACTGAGATGAGGAGGAATTTCTTCACCCAGAGGGCGGTGAATCTTTGGAATTCTCTGCCCCAGAGGGCTGTGGAGGCTCAGTCGTTGAGTATATTCAAGGCTGAGATCGAGAGATTTTTAGACTCTCGGGGAATCAAGGGATATGGGGATCGGGCGGGAAAGTGGAGATGAGGTCAAAGATCAGCCGTGATCTTATTGAATGGCGGAGCAGGCTCGAGGGGCCGAATGGCCGACTCCTGCTCCTAATTGTTATGTTGTTGTGTTCTAACAAAAATCTAACTCAGTCTTGAAAGCTCCAATTGACCCCCAGCCTCCACAGCTTTTCGGTGGGGGGGGGGGGGGGGAAGAGAGTTCCAGATTTCCACCCCCCTTTGTGTGAAGAAGTGCTTCCTGACATCACCCCTGAACGGCCTGGCTCTAATTTTAAGGTGACGCCCCCCCCTTGTTCTGGACTCCCCCCACCAGAGGAAATAGTTTCTCCCTCTCTCGACCCGATCAACTCCTTTAATCATCTTCAACACCTCGATTAGATCACCCCTTAATCTTCTAAACTCGAGGGAATACAAGCCCAGTCTGTGCAACCTGTCCTCGGAATTTAACCCTTTTAGCCCCCCGGGTATCATTCTGGTGAATCTGCGCCGCTCCCCCTCCGAGGACAAGATCTCCTTCCTGAGGTGGGAGGCCCAGAACTGAACGCTGTGCTCCAGATGGGGGTCTGACCAGAGCTCCGTAAACTTCCTCTCCCATTGTATTCCAGGTCCCTGGAGATAAAGGCCGACATCCCATCGATCTCCGCTCCTATTGTCACCCAGCCACCACAGCCCTTTGGGGGGGGGGGGGGGGCGAGAGTCCCAGATTTCCAGTGCACTCTGTGTTGGAAACGTGCTTCCTGATCTCACATCTAGAAAGCCTGGCACTCATTTTACGATTGTTCGCCTAGTCCCCGCCCCCACCACCAACCAGAGGAAATAGCTTCTCCGTCATTGCCCTTAAGCCAGGTGTTACACAGGGCCTGAGCACCACCAGTTGGAGCCCTGCAGTCCTTGAGTACTGTGAAGTTCGGGACCTGGAGCGTCAGGACCCTCATGGACAACCCCAACAGTGACGGAGACTGTCGGTCCCGCATTGGGCTCATCAGTCGCCCGAGAACTCATTTTTAGTGTGGAAGCAAGTCATCCTCGGTTCCGAGGGACTGCCTAAGAAGAAGAAGGAGACTGTTAATGTAACAATCACACCGAATGCCCAGCACAGAAACAGGCCACTGGGTCCACCTGCTCCGTGCTGGTGTTTCTGATCCACACCAGCCTCCTCCCACCCCTCTTCATCTCACCCCATCCCCATATCCTCCTGTTCCTTTCTCCCTCATGTGTTTATCCAGCTTCCCCTGAAATGTACCTATACTATTCGCCTCGACCACTCCCTGTGGTAGCGAGATCCACATTCTCACCACTCTCTGGGTAAAGGAGTTTCTCCTGAATTCCCGATTGGATTTATTAGTGACTACAGGAAACTCTTCGGTATCCGGCACCGACGGGACCGGCGTGGTGCCAGTTTATCAAAAAGTCCGGATTACAGAGAGGTATAGTTAAAAGGTACGAGAGCCCCGTACACAGCAACAAATCCAGGCTTCCCTGTTGCTTAGCAACATGTGCAGGAACTCTGGCCACAGCCCAAGCGTCCCTGTTGCTTAGCAACAAGTGCAGGAACCCCGGTTACACAGCCACAGATCGAGGAACGGCCACTAATATGAAGTAAAACTTACCTGAACCTACTCCTGAATTTTGCCGGTTAACAGAGATTTCCAGTTTAGTTGCCGGTAAATCGAGAGTTTCCTGCATCTTGTATTGATGGCCTCTAGTTCTGGTCTCCCTCTACAAGTGGAAATATCTCTACGTCTACCCTATCAAGACCCTTTCATAAGTTTAAAGACCTCGATCAGGTCACCCCTCAGCCTTCCCTCTTCTAGAGAAAAGAGCCCCAGCCTGTTCAGTCTTTCCCGATAGTTAGAACCTCTCAGTCCTTGTGAATCTCTTTTGCACCTTCTTCAGTGTCCCGGATATCCTTTTTTTCGTTTATAAGGAGACCAGAACTGTGCACAGGACCATCTGAGTTAGGGCCCCCAAGACACAATCTGTCATGAATCTGATCATGACGCATGAAGCGACACTGGGCGGCCAGCTGGTGGCGCCATCCAAGGAATATAAATACTCAGGCGTGGGCCCAGCTTGCTCAGGATGTTTCTGTAACCAGGAACTAGTGATTGCAACTAGAAATCTCATGGTTTCAAAACAGTTGATTACTCAAACCAAGCAGTCAATAGTCGTTTTACATCACTCTCATTGTAGCAAGATATTCGAAAACATTGGTTCGTTGTGTGGTTTCACACGGGGCGGGCCGCTCGCCTGTATTTTGTACTTTTTAAGAAAATGTGAGCGCACAGTTCTGGTTATGTTGAAGTACTTTGTGTCAAAACAAGTTTTAATAAATGTCTGCAATTTTTAAAAAAAATAATAATAACGGGAGCCCTAATTGGTACTTGTACCGTTGAAAGGGTGAGAATCACCCCAGCCCTCAGACCGTAAAAGAAAGGACTTAAATATAAACAGAAAATTGCTGGGAGCACTCACCGGGCCAAGGTAGCATCTGTGGAGAGAGAAACAGAGTTAATGGTGGGGGGGGGGGGGGGGGTGGATTTTGCCAAAAGGGAGCTTTTGGAGGCAGGACTCCCACTTGTCGGGTTTTAGTCCCGCCTCCATCGAGTTGTGGCCAACCCACACGATTTTCCCTTGATTGACCTTGTTAAGTCCGCCCAGCGGGCATAGCAGGCCAATTAAGGGGAAGCGGGTTGCAGAGAATGTCAGCGGATGACGTTTCATCTGTCATAACATTTTTGACAGATGAATTGTCATCGTTTGACAGCTCTGTGAAGCTGTCAAACACTGGCATTCTCTGTAGTTTGATGAGCTCTTGTATTCAAGACCTCATCAAACCTCTTTCTTTAGCAGAAATTAGATGGTTGCTGCATTGGAGAATGCAGCGGCCATCTGTCATCTCTACCACGGAGGTGCGAGACTCTCCGCATCCCCAACGATTGAAGCCTGCAGGAAGAAACAAAGGAAAGTAAACTTTTTCTAACACTTTCCACTTACCTCAGATACTCACCTCTCCACACTTGCACCCATCACTCACCTCCACAGCACACTTTTGCACCCCTCCGATCCCCGCGGACCCACTGCTCGCCTCGGTGTCCCTGGCGGGATTTGGAGCCTGCGGGAAGCCCACACTTGTGTGGGCAAAATGGGGATAATCCTCTTATCTGCCTGTTAACTACCCGGCGCGGGTCGGCTACCCGCCTCCTGGCAAGATGGCACGGAGGCGGGTTGGGGGCAGGATGGGCACCTGCCCCCAGATTCTGCCATTTTCCCGGCAATCCCGCCTCCCCAGGCCTGGCAAGATCACGCCCAACGTATCAGGTCGATGACCCTTCGCCAGAACTGGAAAAAGTTGGAGACGGAACAGGTTTTTGAGCAAGTGCAAGGGCGGGGGGAGGGGAGAGGGGAGGAAAGAATAAAAGGGAAGGTCTGTGATTGGGTGGAAGGCAGGAGAGATTAAAAGACAAAAGGGATGATGGTGCGAGGTAAAAGGAGTTGGTAATGGGGCAAGTAAGCAAGCAATGAGTTTCAAAGAGGTGTAAGAAAGACTCCCATTTCTCCAGCGCCTTTCACCGCCTCAGGACGTCCCAAAGCGCTTTACAGCCAGTGAAGGACTTTTTGAAGTGTGGTCACTGTTGTAATGTGGGAAACACGGCAGCCAATTTGCGCACAGCAAGATCCCACAGACAACAATGTGATAATGACCAGATCATCTGTTTTAGCGATGTTGGTTGAGGGATAAATGTTGGCCCCAGGACACCGGGGAGAACTCCCCCCTGCTCTTCTTCCAATAGTGGCCGTCGGATCTTTTATGTCTACCTGAGAGGGCAGATGGGACCTCGGTTTAACATCTCATCCGAAAGACGGCACCTCTGACAGTGCGGCGCTCCCTCAGTACTGCCCCTCCGACAGTGCGGCGCTCCCTCAGTACTGCCCCTCCAACAGTGCAGCGCTCCCTCAGTACTGCCCCTCCGACAGTGCGGCGCTCCCTCAGTACCGCCCCTCCGACAGTGCGGCGCTCCCTCAGTACTGCCCCTCTGACAGTGCGGCGCTCCCTCAGTACCGCCCCTCCGACAGTGCGACGCTCCCTCAGTACCGCCCCTCCAACAGTGCGGCGCTCCCTCAGTACCGCACCTCCGACAGTGCGGCGCTCCCTCAGTACCGCCCCTCCGACAGTGCGGCGCTCCCTCAGTACCGCCCCTCGGACAGTGACGCGCTCCCTCAGTACCGCCCCTCCGACAGTGCGGCGCTCCCTCAGTACCGCCCCTCCGACAGTGCGGCTCTCCCTCAGTACCGCCCCTCCGACAGTGCGGCTCTCCCTCAGTACTGCCCCTCCGACAGTGCGGCTCTCCCTCAGTACCGCCCCTCCGACAGTGCGGCGCTCCCTCAGTACCGCCCCTCCGACAGTGCGGCGCTCCCTCAGTACCGCCCCTCCGACAGTGCGGCGCTCCCTCAGTACCGCCCCTCCGACAGTGCGGCGCTCCCTCAGTACCGCCCCTCCGACAGTGCGGCGCTCCCTCAGTACCGCCCCTCCGACAGTGCGGCGCTCCCTCAGTACCGCCCCTCCGACAGTGCGGCGCTCCCTCAGTACCGCCCCTCCGACAGTGCGGCGCTCCCTCAGTACCGCCCCTCCGACAGTGCGGCGCTCCCTCAGTACCGCCCCTCCGACAGTGCGGCGCTCCCTCAGTACCGCCCCTCCGACAGTGCGGCGCTCCCTCAGTACCGCCCCTCCGACAGTGCGGCGCTCCCTCAGTACCGCCCCTCCGACAGTGCGGCGCTCCCTCAGTACCGCCCCTCCGACAGTGCGGCGCTCCCTCAGTACCGCCCCTCCGACAGTGCGGCGCTCCCTCAGTACCGCCCCTCCGACAGTGCGGCGCTCCCTCAGTACCGCCCCTCCGACAGTGCGGCGCTCCCTCAGTACCGCCCCTCCGACAGTGCGGCGCTCCCTCAGTACTGGCACTAGGAGTGCCGGCCTGAATTATGGTGCTCAAGTCTCTGGAGTGGGATTCAAACCCACGACCGTTGTGACTCAGAGGTGAGAGAGAGAGAAAGAGAGAGAGTACTACCCACTGAGACACAGCGGAGGCCAGGGAGAGGCTGGGGAGATGTACAGACACCGATTCTAACAGGAATTCCAGATTTTCCGGTGGGTTGTGTTAGGATTCTCCTGGAGTCTCCAGGAATTGAAGATGGTCCTACTGTAAGCAACGCTGGGCAAAATAATCATAGAGGCATTAAGAAAAATGTCAAGACTCCTCACCTAAGGAAGGATATACTTGCCATAGAGGGAGTGCAGCGAAGGTTCACCAGACTGGTTCCTGGGATGGGGGGGATTGTCCTATGAGGAGAGATTGAGTAGACTAGGCCTATATTCTCTAGAGTTTAGAAGAATGAGAGGTGATCTCATTGAAACTTACAAAATTCTTACAGGACTTGACAGGGTAGATGCAGAGAGGATGTTTCCCCCTGGCTGGGGAGTCTAGAACCAGGGGTCACAGTCTCAGGATAAGGGGTCGGCCATTCAGGACTGAGATGAGAAGAAATTTCTTCACTCAGAGGGCGGTGAATCTTTGGAATTCTCTACCCCAGAGGGCTGTGGAGGCTCAGTCATTGGGTATATTCAAAACAGAAGTCGATAGATTTCTGACTAGTAAGGGCATCAAGGGATATGGCGATGGGGCCGGTGAATGGAGTTGAGGCAGAAGATCAGCCGTGATCTCATTGAATGGCGGAGCAGGCTCGAGGGGCCGAATGGCCGACTCCTGCTCCTATTTCTTATGTTCCTGCGTTAGTTATAAAAATTTGGCAAATCCAATTGGTTATTAAAGAGCCTGTTGGCTTTCCAATTGGCTGAAGAAGGCAGGGGCTCCGTGATCAAGGACATAGAATCATAGAAATTATGGCACTGAAGGAGGCCATTCGGCCCATCGTGTCCCTGCTGGCCAACAAAGAGCCCTCCAGCCTAATCCCACTTTCCAGCTCTAGGTCCGTAGCCCTGTAGGTTACGGCACTTCAAGTGTATATCCAAGTACTTTTTAAATGTGATGAGGGTTTCTGCCTCTCCCACCCTTTCAGGCAGTGAGTTCCAGACCCCCACCACCCTCTGGGTGATAAAAGTTCTCCCTCAACTCCCCTCTAATCCTTCTACCATTGAAACTTATAAAATTCTAACAGGACTAGACAGACTAGATGCAGGAAGGATGTTCCCGATGTTCGGGGAGTCCAGAACCAGGGGTCACAGTCTAAGGATAAAGGGTGAGCCATTTAGGACAGAGATGAGGAGGAATTTCTTCACCCAGAGAGTGGTGAACCTGTGGAATTCTCTACCACAGAAGGCAGTGGAGGCCAATTCATTAAATATATTCAAGAAGGAGTTGGATATATTTCTTAAGGCTAAAGGGATCAAGGGATATGGGGAGAAGGCAGGGACAGGGTACTGAATTTGAATGATCAGCCATGATCACATTGAATGGCGGAGCAGGCTCGAGGGGCCGAATGGCCGACTCCTGCTCCTATCTTCTATGTTTCTATGTCTATGTTACCAATTACTTTCAATCTCTGCCCCCTGGTTATTGACCCCTCTGCTAAGGGAAATAGGTCCTTCCTCTCCACTCTATCCAGGCCTCTCATAATTTTATACACCTCAATTAAATCTCCCCTCAGCCTCCTCTGTTCCAAGGAAAACAACCCCGGCCTGTCCAATCTTTCCAGACATGTAGGGCGGCCAATGCAGAGTGTGTGTGGTGGGGTGGCGGGATCATGCGATGTAGCCTCCAGGAATACATCCAGCCAGAGATGGCCAACCCTGGGCTTGCGTACAGGCTTCCTGTGGTCAAGTGAAGATCGAAGGGGTGGTGGCCGTGATTCCCCGCCTCCCTCCTCCTTCTCTGAAGGTGCCGGCTCAGGCTGGGGCTTGGGGGGGGGGGCGGTGGGGGAAAGGTTCCAGGGTAATAACAGAAAATGCTGGAAACACTCAGCAGGCCCGGCAGCATCCGTGGAGAGAGAAACAGAGTGAACGTTTCAGGTCCAGGGCCCTTCGTCAGAACTGGAAAAAGCTGGAGATGTAACAGATATTAAGCAGCTGCAGAGATGGGGCGGGGGAGAGGGGGGGTTAGGAGGGGAGGAAGGAATTGAAGGAACGCACTGTGCTTATGTAAGAGGCAGGAAAGATAAAATGTTGCAAATGGGAATGGCAAAATCATGAGAAATGGGGGCCGAGGTTATGATCTGAAGTTGTTGAACTCAATGTTGAGCCCAGAAGGCTGTAAAGTGCCTAATCGAAAGATGAGGTGCTGTTCCTCGAGCTTACGTTGAGCTTCGTTGGAACAATGTAAGAGGCCGAGGACGGTGAGGTCCGAGTGGGAGTGAAGCGGTGAATTGAAGTGACAGGCGATCGGAAGCTCGGGGTCGCCCTTACAGACTGAACGGAGGTGTTCCGCCAAGCGGTCACCCAATCAGCGTTTGGTCTCCCCAATGTAGAGGAGACCACATCGTGAGCAGCGAATACAGTGTACTAGATTGCAAGGTTTCCAGGGTATGGGTCTTCCCTCTATTACCTTGGCGAGGTGCCCCATTTCTTCAGGGGACAGCCCGGAGGACGGTGTGGCGGGATATCCGACATTGGCATCCTTACCGAGCCACCCTCCATGTGATGTCCACGTAGGGCTAGTCGACTGTGAAAGGCGTCGTGCCCCAACTCCCTCAACCCGTGCAATGTCCTCGCCCGCTTCAGCAGCAGTCATCGGGTGGGGGGTGGGAGGTCGCCGGCTGGCCTTCCTTACCCCCTCCCAAAATCAGGGCACACTGACACCAAGTACAACTGGCCTGTCCCGCGGGGAATATACTTGGCCAGGCAATCAGACAAGAGTGGTGTCGCTGTGGGTGTAGTTTAAATTAGAGCCTGTAACTCACTCCTGGGTAACTGTTATTCTATATATAAACGCCCCGAACCCCTCGATTAGATTCCAGCCTGTAACTCACTCCCGGGTATCTGTTATTCTATATATAAACCCCCCGAACCCCTCGATTAGATTCCAGCCTGTAACTCACTCCCGGGTATCCGTTATTCTATATATAAACCCCCCTGAACCCCTCGATCAGATTCCAGCCTGGAACTCACTCCCGGGTATTCGTTATTCTATACATAAGCCCCCCGAACCCCTCGATTAGATTCCAGTCCGTAACTCACTCCCAGGTATCTGTTATTCTATATATAAAGCCCCCGAACCCCTCGATTAGATTCCAGCCTGTAACTCACTCCCGGGTATCTGTTATTCTATATATAAAGCCCCCGAAACCCTCGATTAGATTCCAGTCTGTAACTCATTCCCGGGTATCTCTTATTCTATATATAAACCCCCCGAACCCCTCGATTAGATTCCAGCCTGTAACTCACTCCCGGGTACCTTTTATTCTATATATAAACCCCCCCAAACCCCCCGATTAGATTCCAGCCTGTGACTCACTCCCGGGTATCTGTTATTCTATATATAAATCCCCCGAACCCCTCGATTAGATTCCAGCCTGTGACTCACTCCCGGGTATCTGTTATTCTATATATAAACCCCGCCGAACCAATTGATTAGATTCCAGCCTGTAACTCACTCCCGGGTAATCGTTATTCTATATATAAACCCCCCGAACCTCCCAATTAGATTCCAGCCTGTAACTCACTCCCGGGTAATCGTTATTCTATATATAAACCCCCCGAACCCCTCGATTAGATTCCAGCCTGTAACTCACTCCCGGGTATCTGTTATTCTATATATATTAGCCCCCCCGAACCCCTCGATTAGATTCCAGCCTGTAACTCACTCCCGGGTATCTGTTATTCTATATATAAACCCCCCCGAACCTCTCAGTTAGATTCCAGCCTGTAACTCACTCCCGGGTATCGGTTACTCTATATATAAATCCCCCGAACCCCTCGATTAGATTCCAGCCTGTAACTCACTCCCGGGTATCCGTTATTCTATATATAAACGCCCCGAACCCCTCAATTAGATTCCAGCCTGTAACTCACTCCCGGGTATCCGTTATTCTATTTCTAAACCCCCCGAACCCCTCGATTAGATTCCAGCCTGCAACTCACTCCCGGGTATCTGTTGTTCTATATATAAAACCCCCGAACCCCTCGATTAGATTCCAGCCTATTCCTCACTCCCGGGTATCTGTTATTCTATAGATAAACCCCCCGAACCCCTCGATTAGATTCCAGCCTGTGCCTCACTCCCGGGTATCTGTTATTCTATAGATAAACTCCCCGAACCCATCGATTAGATTCCAGCCTGTAACTCACTCCCGGGTATCTGTTATTCTATATATAAACACCCCGAACCCCTCGATTAGATTCCAGCCTGTAACTCGCTCCTGGGTATCTGTTATTCTATATAAAAAAAAAACCCCGAACCAATCGATTAGATTCCAGCCTGTAACTGACTCCCGGGTATCTGTTATTCTATATATAAAAACCCCCGAACCCCTCAATTAGATTCCAGCCTGTAACTCACTCCCGGGTACCTGTTATTCTATATATAAAACCCCCCGAACCCCTCGATTAGATTCCAGCCTGTGACTCACTCCCGGGTATCTGTTATTCGATATATAAACCCCCCCGAACCCCTCGAATAGATTACACCCTGTGGCTCACTCCCGGGTATCTGTTATTCTATATATAACCCCCCCAAACCCCTCTATTAGATTCCAGCCTGTAACTCTCTCTCGGGTATCTGTTATTCTATATATAAAGCCCCCGAACCCCTCGATTAGATTCCAGCCTGGAACTCACTCCCGGGTATCTGTTATTCTATATATAAATCCCCCGAACCCCTCTATTAGATTCCAGCCTCTAACTCTCTCTCGGGTATCTGTTATTCTATATATAAACCCCCCCGAACCCCTCGATTAGATTCCAGCCTGTGACTCACTCCCGGGTATCTGTTATTCTATATATAAACCCTCCGAACCCCTCGATTAGATTCCAGCCTGTAACTCACTCCCGGGTATCTATTATTCTATATATAAACCCCCCGAACCCCTCGATTAGATTCCAGCCTGTAACTCATTCCCGGGTATCTGTTATTCTATATATAAATACCCCGAACCCCTTGATTAGATTCCAGCCGGTAACTCACTCCCGGGTATCAGTTATTCTATATATAAACCCCCCGAACCCCTCGATTAGATTCCAGCCTGTAACTCACTCCCGGGTATCTGTTATTCTATATATAAACCCCCCGAACCCCTCGATTAGATTCCAGCCTGTAACTCGCTCCCGGGTATCCGTTATTCTATAAAAAAACACCCCCGAACCCCACGATTAGATTCCAGCCTGTAACTCACTCCCGGGTATCTGTTATTCTATATATAAACCCCCCGAACCCCTTGATTAGATTCCAGCCTGTAACTCACTCCCGGGTATCCGTTATTCTATATATAAACCCCCCGAACCCCTCTATTAGATTCCAGCCTGTAACTCACTCCCGGGTATCTGTTATTCTATATATAAACCCCCCCGAACCCCTCGATGAGACTCCAGCCTGTAACTCACTCTCGTGTATCTGTTATTCTATAAAAAAAAACCCGAACCCCTCGATTAGATTCCAGCCTGTAACTCACTCCCGGGTATCTGATATTCTATATATAAACCCCCCCCGAACCCCTCGATTAGATTCCAGCCTGTAAGTCACTCCCCGGGTATCTGTTATTCTATATATAAACCCCCCGAACCCCTCGATTAGATTCCAGTCTGTAACTCATTCCCGGGTATCCGTTGTTCTATATATAAAGCCCCCGAACCCTCGAGTAGATTCCAGCCTGTAACTCACTCCCGGGTATCTGTTATTCTATATATAAACCCCCCGAACCCCTCGATTAGATTCCAGCCTGTAACTCACTCCCGGGTATCTGTTATTCTATATATAAACCCCCCGAACCCCTCGATTAGATTCCAGCCTGGAACTCACTCCCGGGTATCTGTTATTCTATATATAAATCCCCCGAACCCCTCGATTAGAATCCAGCCTGTAACTCACTCCCGGGTATCCGTTATTCTATATATAAACCCCACCGAACCCCTCGATTAGATTCCAGCCTGTAACTCACTCCCGGGTATCTGTTATTCGATATATAAACCCCCCGAACCCCTCTATTAGATTCCAGCCTCTAACTCTCTCTCGGGTATCTGTTATTCTATATATAAACCCCCGCGAACCCCTCGATTAGATTCCAGCCTGTAACTCACTCCCGGGTATCCGTTATTCTATATAAAAACACCCCCGAACCCCACGATTAGATTCCAGCCTGGAACTCACTCCCGGGTATCTGTTATTCTATATATAAACCCCCCGAACCCCTTGATTAGATTCCAGCCTGTGACTCACTCCCGGGCATCTGTTATTCTATATATAAACCCCCCGAACCACTCGATTAGATTCCAGCCTGTAACTCACGCCCGGGTATCTATTATTCTATATATAAACCCCCCGAACCCCTCGATTAGATTCCAGCCTGTAACTCACTCCCGGGTATCTGTTATTCTATATATAAATCCCCCGAACCCCTCCATTAGATTCCAGCCTCTAACTCTCTCTCGGGTATCTGTTATTCTATATATAAAACCCCCCGAACCCCTCGATTAGATTCCAGCCTGTAACTCACTCCCGGGTATCTGTTATTCTATATATAAACCCCCTGAACCCCTCGATTAGATTCCAGCCTGTAACTCACTCCCGGGTATCTGTTATTCTATATATAAACTACCCCGAACCCCTCGATTAGATTCCAGCCTGTGACTCACTCCCGGGTATCTGTTATTCTATATACGAACCCCTCGATTAGATTCCAGCCTGTAACTCACTCCCGGGTATCTGTTATTCTATATATAGCCCCCCGAACCCCTCGATTAGATTCCAGCCTGTAACTCACTCCCGGGTATCTGTTATTTTATATATAAACCCCCCGAACCCCTCGATTAGATTCCAGCCTGTTACTCACACCCGGGTATCTGTTATTCTATATATAAACCCCCCGAACCCCTCGATTAGATTCCAGCCTGTAACTCACTCCCAGGTATCCGTTATTCTATATATAAGCCCTCCGAACCCCTCGATTAGATTCCAGCCTGTAACTCACTCCCGGGTATCTGTTATTCTATATATAAACCCCCCCGAACCACTTGATTAGATTCCAGCCTGTAACTCATTCCCGGGTATCTGTTATTCTATATATAAACCCCCCGAACCCCTCGATTAGATTCCAGCCTGTAACTCACTCCCGGGTACTGTTATTCTATATATAAGACCCCCGAACCCCTCGATCAGATTCCAGCCTGTTCCTCACTCCCGGGTATCTGTTATTCTATAGATAAACCCCCCGAACCCCTCGATTAGATTCCAGCCTGTAACTCACTCCCGGGTATCTGTTATTCTATATATAAACCCACCCGAACCCCTCGATTAGATTCCAGCCTGTAACTCACTCCCGGGTAATCGTTATTCTATATATAAACCCCCCGAACGTTCCAATTAGATTCCAGTCTGTAACTCACTCCCGGGTAATCGTTATTCTATATATATTCGCCCCCCCGAACCCCTCGATTAGATTCCAGCCTGTAACTCACTCCCGGGTACCTGTTATTCTATATATAAACCCCCCCGAACCCCTTGATTAGATTCCAGCCTGTAACTCACTCCCGGGTATCTGTTATTCTATATATAAACCCCCCGAACCCCTCGATTAGATTCCAGCCTGTAACTCACTCCCGGTTATCTGTTATTCTACATATAAACCTCCCGAACCTCTCAATTAGATTCCAGCCTGTAACTCACTCCCGGGTATCTGTTATTCTATATATAAACCCCCCGAACCCCTCGATTAGATTCCAGCATGTAACTCACTCCCGGGTATCCGTTATTCCATATATAAACGCCCCGAACCCCTCAATTACATTCCAGCCAATAACTCACTCCCGGGTATCTATTATTCTATATATAAACCCCCCGACCCCCTCGATTAGATTCCAGCCTGTAACTCACTGCCGGGTATGTGTTATTCTATATATAAAGCCCCCGAACCCCTCGATTAGATTCCAGCCTGTAACTCACTCCCGGGTATCCGTTATTCTATATATAAACCCCCCAAACCCCACTATTAGATTCCAGCCTGTAACTCTCTCTCGGGTATCTGTTATTCTATATATAAACCACCCCGAACCCCTCGATTAGATTCCAGCCTGTGACTCACTCCCGGGTATCTGTTATTCTATATACGAACCCCTCGATTAGATTCCAGCCTGTAACTCACTCCCGGGTATCTGTTATTCTATATATAAACCACCCCGAAACCCTCAATTAGATTCCAGCCTGTAACTCATTCCCGGGTATCTGTTATTCTATATATAGCCCCCCGAACCCCTCGATTAGATTCCAGCCTGTAACTCACTCCCGGGTATCTGTTATTTTATATATAAACCCCCCGAACCCCCCGATTAGATTCCAGCCTGTTACTCACTCCCGGGTATCTGTTATTCTATATATAAACCCCCCGAACCCCTCGATTAGATTCCAGCCTGTAACTCACTCCCAGGTATCCGTTATTCTATATATAAGCCCTCCGAACCCCTCGATTAGAGTCCAGCCTGTAACTCACTCCCGGGTATCCGTTATTCTATATATAAACCTCCCCGAACCACTTGATTAGATTCCAGCCTGTAACTCAATCCCGGGTATCCGTTATTCTATATATAAACCCCCCGAACCCCTCGATTAGATTCCAGCCTGTAACTCACTCCCGGGTACTGTTATTCTATATATAAGACCTCCGAACCCCTCGATCAGATTCCAGCCTGTTCCTCACTCCCGGGTATCTGTTATTCTATAGATAAACCCCCCGAACCCCTCGATTAGATTCCAGCCTGTAACTCACTCCCGGGTATCTGTTATTCTATATATAAACCCACCCGAACCCCTCGATTAGATTCCAGCCTGTAACTCACTCCCGGGTAATCGTTATTCTATATATAAACCCCCCGAACCTCCCAATTAGATTCCAGTCTGAAACTCACTCCCGGGTAATCGTTATTCTATATATAAACCCCCGGAACCCCTCGATTAGATTCCAGCCTGTAACTCACTCCCGGGTATCTGTTATTCTATATATATTAGCCCCCCCGAACCCCTCGATTAGATTCCAGCCTGTAACTCACTCCCGGGTACCTGTTATTCTATATATAAACCCCCCGATCCCCTCGATTAGATTCCAGCCTGTAACTCACTCCCGGGTATCTGTTATTCTATATATAAACCCCCCGAACCCCTCGATTAGATTCCAGCCTGTAACACACTCCCGGGTATCTGTTATTCTATATATAAACCTCCCGAACCTCTCAATTAGATTCCAGCCTGTAACTCACTCCCGGGTATCTGTTATTCTATATATAAACCCCCAGAACCCCTCGATTAGATTCCAGCATGTAACTCACTCCCGGGTATCCGTTATTCCATATATAAACGCCCCGAACCCCTCAATTACATTCCAGCCAATAACTCACTCCCGGGTATCTATTATTCTATATATAAACTCCCCGACCCCCTCGATTAGATTCCAGCCTGTAACTCACTGCCGGGTATCCGTTATTCTATATAAAAACCCCCGAACCCCTGAATTAGATTCCAGCCTGTAACTCACTCCCGGGTATCTATTATTCAATATATAAACCCCCCGAACCCCTCGATTAGATTCCAGCATGTAACTCATTCCAGGGTATCTGTTATTCGATATAAAAATCCCTCGAACCCCTTGATTAGATTCCAGCCTGTAACTCACTCCCGGGTATCTGTTATTCTATATATAAACCCACGATCCCCTCGATTAGATTCCAGCCTGTAACTCACTCCCGGGTATTCGTTATTCTATATATAAACCCCCCGAACCCCTCGATTAGATTTCAGCCTGTAACTCACTCCCGGGTATCTGTTATTCTATATATAAACCCCCCGAACCCCTCGATTAGATTCCAGCCTGTAACTCACTCCCGGGTACCTGTTATTCTATATATAAACACCCCGAACCCCTCTATTAGATTCGAGCCTGTAACGCACTCCCGGGTATCTGTTATTCTATATAAAAAACCCTGAACCCCTCGATTAGATTCCAGCCTGTAATTCATTCCCGGGTATCTGTTATTCTATATATGAACCCCCCGAACCGCTCGATTAGATTCCAGCCTGTAACTCACTCCCGGGTATCTGTTATTCTATATATAAACGCCCCGAACCCCTCGATTAGATTCCAGCCTGTAACTCACTCCCGGGTATCCGTCATTCTATATATTAAACCCCCGAACCCCTCGATTAGATTCCAGCCTGTAACTCACTCCCGGGTATCCGTTATTCTATATATAAACCCCCCGAACCCCTCTATTAGATTCCAGCCTGTAACTCTCTCTCGGGTATCTCTTATTCTATATATAAACCCCCGAACCCCTCGATTAGATTCCGGCCTGTAACTCTCTCTCGGGTATCTGTTATTCTATATATAAACCCCCCGAACCCCTCGTGTAGATTCCAGCCTGTAACTCACTCCCGGGTATCTGTTATTCTATATATAAATCCCCCGAACCCCTCGATTAGATTCCAGCCTGTAACTCACTCCCGGGTATCTGTTATTCTATATATAAACCCCCCGAACCCCTCTATTAGATTCCAGCCTGTAACTCTCTCTCGGGTATCTGTTATTCTATATATAAACCCCCCGAACCCCTCGATTAGATTCCAGCCTGTAACTCACTCCCGGGTACTGTTATTCTATATATAAGACCCCCGAACCCCTCGATCAGATTCCAGCCTGTTCCTCACTCCCGGGTATCTGTTATTCTATAGATAAACCCCCCGAACCCCTCGATTAGATTCCAGCCTGTAACTCACTCCCGGGTATCTGTTATTCTATATATAAACCCACCCGAACCCCTCGATTAGATTCCAGCCTGTAACTCACTCCCGGGTAATCGTTATTCTATATATAAACCCCCCGAACCTCCCAATTAGATTCCAGTCTGAAACTCACTCCCGGGTAATCGTTATTCTATATATAAACCCCCGGAACCCCTGGATTAGATTCCAGCCTGTAACTCACTCCCGGGTATCTGTTATTCTATATATATTAGCCCCCCCGAACCCCTCGATTAGATTCCAGCCTGTAACTCACTCCCGGGTACCTGTTATTCTATATATAAACCCCCCCGATCCCCTCGATTAGATTCCAGCCTGTAACTCACTCCCGGGTATCTGTTATTCTATATATAAACCCCCCGAACCCCTCGATTAGATTCCAGCCTGTAACACACTCCCGGGTATCTGTTATTCTATATATAAACCTCCCGAACCTCTCAATTAGATTCCAGCCTGTAACTCACTCCCGGGTATCTGTTATTCTATATATAAACCCCCAGAACCCCTCGATTAGATTCCAGCATGTAACTCACTCCCGGGTATCCGTTATTCCATATATAAACGCCCCGAACCCCTCAATTACATTCCAGCCAATAACTCACTCCCGGGTATCTATTATTCTATATATAAACTCCCCGACCCCCTCGATTAGATTCCAGCCTGTAACTCACTGCCGGGTATCCGTTATTCTATATAAAAACCCCCGAACCCCTGAATTAGATTCCAGCCTGTAACTCACTCCCGGGTATCTATTATTCTATATATAAACCCCCCGAACCCCTCGATTAGATTCCAGCATGTAACTCATTCCAGGGTATCTGTTATTCGATATAAAAATCCCTCGAACCCCTTGATTAGATTCCAGCCTGTAACTCACTCCCGGGTATCTGTTATTCTATATATAAACCCACGATCCCCTCGATTAGATTCCAGCCTGTAACTCACTCCCGGGTATTCGTTATTCTATATATAAACCCCCCGAACCCCTCGATTAGATTTCAGCCTGTAACTCACTCCCGGGTATCTGTTATTCTATATATAAACCCCCCGAACCCCTCGATTAGATTCCAGCCTGTAACTCACTCCCGGGTACCTGTTATTCTATATATAAACACCCCGAACCCCTCTATTAGATTCGAGCCTTTAACGCACTCCCGGGTATCTGTTATTCTATATAAAAAACCCCGAACCCCTCGATTAGATTCCAGCCTGTAATTCATTCCCGGGTATCTGTTATTCTATATATGAACCCCCCGAACCGCTCGATTAGATTCCAGCCTGTAACTCACTCCCGGGTATCTGTTATTCTATATATAAACACCCCGAACCCCTCGATTAGATTCCAGCCTGTAACTCACTCCCGGGTATCCGTCATTCTATATATTAACCCCCCGAACCCCTCGATTAGATTCCAGCCTGTAACTCACTCCCGCGTATCCGTTATTCTATATATAAACCCCCCGAACCCCTCTATTAGATTCCAGCCTGTAACTCTCTCTCGGGTATCTCTTATTCTATATATAAACCCCCGAACCCCTTGATTAGATTCCGGCCTGTAACTCTCTCTCGGGTATCTGTTATTCTATATATAAACCCCCCGAACCCCTCGTGTAGATTCCAGCCTGTAACTCACTCCCGGGTATCTGTTATTCTATATATAAATCCGCCGAACCCCTCGATTAGATTCCAGCCTGTAACTCACTCCCGGGTATCCGTTACTCTATATATAAACCCCCCGAACCCCTCTATTAGATTCCAGCCTGTAACTCTCTCTCGGGTATCTGTTATTCTATATATAAACCCCCCGAACCCCTCGATTAGATTCCAGCCTGTAACTCACTCCCGGGTATCCGTTATTCTATATATATAAACCCCCCGAACCCCTCGATTAGATTCCAGCCTGTAACTCATTCCCGGGTATCTGTTATTCTATCTATGAACCCCCCGAACCGCTCGATTAGATTCCAGCCTGTAACTCACTCCCGGGTATCTGTTATTCTATATATAATCGCCCCGAACCCCTCGATTAGATTCCAGCCTGTATCTCACTCCCGGGTATCTGTTATTCTACATATAAACCCCCCAAACGCCTCGATTAGGTTCCAGCCTGTAACTCACTCCCGGGTATCCATTATTCTATATATAAACCCCCCGAACCCCTCGATTAGATTCCAGCCTGTAACTCACTCCCGGGTATCTATTATTCTATATATAAACCCCCGAACCCCTCGATTAGATTCCAGCCTGTGACTCATTCCCGGGTATCTGTTATTCTATATATAAACCCACAATCCCCTCGATTAGATTCCAGCCTGCAACTCACTCCCCGGTATCTGTTATTCTATATATAAACCCCCCGAACCCCTCGATTAGATTCCAGCCTGTAACTCACTCCCGGGTATCCGTTATTCTATACATAAACCCCCCGAACCCCTCTATTAGATTCCAGCCTGCAACTCTCTCTCGGGTATCTGTTATTCTATACATAAACCCCCGAACCCCTCGATTAGATTCCAGCCTGTAACTCACTCCCGGGTATCTGTTATTCTATATATAAACCCCCCGAACCCCTCGATTAGATTCCAGCCTGTAACTCACTCCGGGGTATCTGTTAGTCTATATGTTAACCCCCCGAACCACTCGATTAGATTCCAGTCTATAACAAACTCCCGGGTATCTGTTATTCTATCTATAAAGCCCCCCGAACCCCTCGATTAGATTCCAGCCTGTAACTCACTCCCGGGTAATCGTTATTCTATATATAAACCCCCCGAACCTCCCAATTAGATTCCAGTCTGTAACTCACTCCCGGGTATCCGTTATTCTATTTATTAACCCCCCGAACCCCACGATTCGATTCCAGCCTGTAACTCACTCCCGCGTATCCGTCATTCTGTATATAAACCCCCCGAACCCCTCTATTAGATTCCAGCCTGTAACTCTCTCTCGGGTATCTGTTATTCTATATATAAACCCCCCCGAACCCCTCGATTAGATTCCAGCCTGTGACTCACTCCCGGGTATCTGTTATTCTATATATAAACCCCCCGAACCCCTCAATTAGATTCCAGCCTGTGACTCACTCCCGGGTATCTGTTATTCTACATATAAACACCCCGAAACCCTGGATTAGATTCCAGCCTGTAACTCACTCCCAGGTATCTGTTATTCTATATATAAACCCCCCGAACCCCTCGATTAGATTCCAGCCTGTAACTCACTCCCGGGCATGTGTTATTCTATATATAAACCCCCCGAACCCCTCAATTAGATTCCAGCCTGTAACTCACTCCGGGGTATCTGTTAGTCTATATGTTAACCCCCCGAACCACTCGATTAGATTCCAGTCTATAACAAACTCCCGGGTATCTGTTATTCTATCTATAAAGCCCCCCGAACCCCTCGATTAGATTCCAGCCTGTAACTCACTCCCGGGTAATCGTTATTCTATATATAAACCCCCCGAACCTCCCAATTAGATTCCAGTCTGTAACTCACTCCCGGGTAATCGTTATTCTATATATAAACACCCCGAACCCCTCTATTAGATTTGAGCCTGTAACGCACTCCCGGGTATCTGTTATTCGATATAAAAAACCCCGAACCCCTCGATTAGATTCCAGCCTGTAACTCACTCCCGGGTATCCGTTATTCTATTTATTAACCCCCCGAACCCCACGATTCGATTCCAGCCTGTAACTCACTCCCGCGTATCCGTCATTCTATATATAAACCCCCCGAACCCCTCTATTAGATTCCAGCCTGTAACTCTCTCTCGGGTATCTGTTATTCTATATATAAACACCCCCGAACCCCTCGATTAGATTCCAGCCTGTGACTCACTCCCGGGTATCTGTTATTCTATATATAAACCCCCCGAACCCCTCGATTAGATTCCAGCCTGTAACTCACTCCCAGGTATCCGTTATTCTATATATAAACCCCCCGAACCCCACGATTAGATTCCAGCCTGTAACTCACTCCCGGGAATCCGTTATTCTATATATAAACCGCCCGATCCCCTCGATTAGATTCCAGCCTGTAACTCACTCCCGGGTATCCGTTATTCTATATATAAACCCCCCGAACCCCTCTATTAGATTCCAGCCTGTAACTCTCTCTCGGGTATCTGTTATTCTATATATAAACCCCCCGAACCCCTCGAGTAGATTCCAGCCTGTAACTCACTCCCGGATATCTGTTATTCTATATATAAACCCCCCGAACCCCTCGATTAGATTCCAGCCTGTAACTCACTCCCGGGTATCCGTTATTCTATAGAAAACCCCCCCGAACCCCTCTATTAGATTCCAGCCTGTAACTCTCTCTCGGGTATCTGTTATTCTATATGTAAACCCCCCCGAACCCCTTGATTAGATTCCAGCCTGTAACTCACTCCCGGGTATCTGTTATTCTATATATAAACCCCCCGAACCCCTCGATTAGATTCCAGCCTGTAACTCACTCCCGGGTATCTGTTATTCTATATATAAACACCACGAACCCCTCGTTTAGATTCCAGCCTGTAACTCACTCCCAGGTATCTGTTATTCTATATATAAACCCCCCGAACCCCTCGATTAGATTCCAGCCTGTAACTCACTCCGGGTATCCGTTATTCTACATATAAACCCCCCCGAACCACTTGATTAGATTCCAGCCTGTAACTCATTCCCGGGTATCCGTTATTCTATATATAAACCCCCCGAACCCCTCGATTAGATTCCAGCCTGTGACTCTCTCTCGGGTATCTCTTATTCCATATATAAACCACCCGAACCCCTCGATTAGATTCCAGCCTGTAACTCACTCCCGGGTATCCGTTATTCTATATATAAATCCCCCGAACCCCTCGATTAGATTCCAGCCTGTAACTCACTCCCGGGTATCTGTTATTCTATATATAAACCCCCCGAACCCCTCGATTAGATTGCAGCCTGTAACTCATTCCCGGGTATCTGTTATTCTATATATAAACCCCCAGAACCCCTCGATTAGATTCCAGCCTGTAACTCACTCCCGGGTACCTGTTATTCTAGAAATAAACACCCCGAACCCCTCTATTAGATTCCAGCCTGTAACTCACTCCCGGGTATCCGTTATTCTATATATAAACGCCCCGAACCCCTCTATTAGATTCCAGCCTGTAACTCTCTCTCGGGTATCTGTTATTCTATATATAAACCCCCGAACCCCTCGATTAGATTCCAGCCTGTAACTCTCTCTCGGGTATCTGTTATTCTATATATAAACCCCCCGAACCCCTCGATTAGATTCCAGCCTGTAACTCACTCACGGGTATCTGTTATTCTATATATAAATCCCCCGAACCCCTCGATTAGATTCCAGCCTGTAACTCACTCCCGGGTATCTGTTATTCTATATATAAACACCCCGAACCCCTCGATTAGATTCCAGCCTGTAACTCACTCCCGGGTATCCGTTATTCTATATATAAACCCCCCTAACCCCTCGATTAGATTCCAGCCTGTAACTCACTCCCGGGTATCTGTTATTCTATATATAAACCACCCCGAACCCCTCGATTAGATTCCAGCCTGTAACTCACTCACGGGTATCTGTTATTCTATATATAAATCCCCCGAACCCCTCGATTAGATTCCAGCCTGTAACTCACTCCCGGGTATCTGTTATTCTATATATAAACACCCCGAACTCCTCGATTAGATTCCAGCCTGTAACTCTCTCTCGGGTATGTGTTATTCTATATATAAACCACCCGAACCCCTCGATTAGATTCCAGCCTGTAACTCACTCCCGGGTATCTGTTATTCTATATATAAACCCCCCGAACCCCTCGATTAGATTCCAGCCTGTAACTCACTCCCGGGTATCTGTTATTCTATATATAAACCCCCCGAACCCCTCGATTAGATTCCAGTCTGTAACTCACTCCCGGGTATCTGTTATTCTATATATAACCCCCCCGAACCCCTCGATTAGATTCCAGCCTGGAACTCACTCCCGGGTATCCGTTATTCTATATATAAACCCCCCGACCCCCTCGATTAGATTCCAGCCTGTAACTCACCCCCGGGTATCTGTTACTCTATATATAAACACCACGAACCCCTCGTTTAGATTCCAGCCTGTAACTCACTCCCGGGTATCTGTTATTCTATATATAAACCCCCCGAACCCCTCGATTAGATTCCAGCCTGTAACTCACTCCCGGGTATCCGTTATTCTATATATAAACCCCCCGAACCCCTCGATTAGGTTCCAGCCTGTAACTCACTCCCGGGTATCCGTTATTCTATATATAAACCCCCCGAACCCCTCGATTAGATTCCAGCCTGTAACTCACTCCCGGGTATCCGTTATTCTATATATAAACCCCCCGAACCCCTCGAGTAGATTCCAGCCTGTAACTCACTCCTGGGTATCTGTTATTCTATATATAAACCCCCCGAACCCCTCGATTAGATTCCAGCCTGTGACTCACTCCCGGGTATCTGTTATTCTATATATAAAACCCCCGAAACCTTCGATTAGATTCCAGCCTGTAACTCACTCCCGGGTATCCGTTAAGCTATATATAAGCCCCCCGAACCCCTCGATTAGATTCCAGCCTGTAACTCTCTCTCGGGTATCTGTTATTCTATATATAAAACCCCGAACCCCTCGATTAGATTCCAGCCTGTAACTCACTCCCGGGTATCTGTTATTCTATATATAAACCCCCCGAACCCCTCGTGTAGATTCCAGCCTGTAACTCACTCCCGGGTATCCGTTATTCTATATATAAACCCCCCGAACCCCTCGATTAGATTCCAGCCTGTAACTCACTCCCCGGTATCCGTTATTCTATATATAAACCCCCCGAACCCCTCCATTAGATTCCAGCCTGTAACTCTCTCTCGGGTATCTGTTATTCTATATATAAACCCCCCGAACCCCTCGATTAGATTCCAGCCTGTAACTCACTCCCGGGTATCTGGTATTCTATATATAAACCCCCCGAACCCCTCGATTAGACTCCATGCTGTGACTCACTCCCGGGTATCTGTTATTCTATATATAAACCCCCCGAACCCCCCCGATTAGATCCAGCCTGTAACTCACTCCCGGGTATCTGTTATTCTATATATAAACCCCCCGAACCCCTCGATTAGATTCCAGCCTGTAACTCACTCCCGGGTACCTGTTATTCTATATATAAACCCCCCCGAACCCCTCGATTAGATTCCAGCCTGTAACTCACTCCCGGGTATCTGTTATTCTATATATAAATCCCCCGAACCCCTCTATTAGATTCCAGCCTGTAACTCTCTCTCGGTTATCTGTTATTCTATATATAAACCCCCCCGAACCCCTCGATTAGATTCCATCCTGTGAGTCACTCTCGGGTATCTGTTATTCTATATATAAACCCCCTCGAACCCCTCGATTAGATTCCAGCCTGTAACTCACTCCCGGGTATCCGTAATTCTATTTATAAACCCCCCGAACCCCTCTATTAGATTCCAGCCTGTAACTCTCTCTCGGGTATCTCTTATTCTATATATAAACCCCCGAACCCCTCGATTAGATTCCGGCCTGTAACTCTCTCTCGGGTATCTGTTATTCTATATATAAACCCCCCGAACCCCTCGTGTAGATTCCAGCCTGTAACTCACTCCCGGGTATCTGTTATTCTATATATAAATCCGCCGAACCCCTCGATTAGATTCCAGCCTGTAACTCACTCCCGGGTATCCGTTACTCTATATATAAACCCCCCGAACCCCTCTATTAGATTCCAGCCTGTAACTCTCTCTCGGGTATCTGTTATTCTATATATAAACCCCCCGAACCCCTCGATTAGATTCCAGCCTGTAACTCACTCCCGGGTATCCGTTATTCTATATATATAAACCCCCCGAACCCCTCGATTAGATTCCAGCCTGTAACTCATTCCCGGGTATCTGTTATTCTATCTATGAACCCCCCGAACCGCTCGATTAGATTCCAGCCTGTAACTCACTCCCGGGTATCTGTTATTCTATATATAATCGCCCCGAACCCCTCGATTAGATTCCAGCCTGTATCTCACTCCCGGGTATCTGTTATTCTACATATAAACCCCCCAAACGCCTCGATTAGGTTCCAGCCTGTAACTCACTCCCGGGTATCCATTATTCTATATATAAACCCCCCGAACCCCTCGATTAGATTCCAGCCTGTAACTCACTCCCGGGTATCTATTATTCTATATATAAACCCCCGAACCCCTCGATTAGATTCCAGCCTGTGACTCATTCCCGGGTATCTGTTATTCTATATATAAACCCACAATCCCCTCGATTAGATTCCAGCCTGCAACTCACTCCCCGGTATCTGTTATTCTATATATAAACCCCCCGAACCCCTCGATTAGATTCCAGCCTGTAACTCACTCCCGGGTATCCGTTATTCTATACATAAACCCCCCGAACCCCTCTATTAGATTCCAGCCTGCAACTCTCTCTCGGGTATCTGTTATTCTATACATAAACCCCCGAACCCCTCGATTAGATTCCAGCCTGTAACTCACTCCCGGGTATCTGTTATTCTATATATAAACCCCCCGAACCCCTCGATTAGATTCCAGCCTGTAACTCACTCCGGGGTATCTGTTAGTCTATATGTTAACCCCCCGAACCACTCGATTAGATTCCAGTCTATAACAAACTCCCGGGTATCTGTTATTCTATCTATAAAGCCCCCCGAACCCCTCGATTAGATTCCAGCCTGTAACTCACTCCCGGGTAATCGTTATTCTATATATAAACCCCCCGAACCTCCCAATTAGATTCCAGTCTGTAACTCACTCCCGGGTATCCGTTATTCTATTTATTAACCCCCCGAACCCCACGATTCGATTCCAGCCTGTAACTCACTCCCGCGTATCCGTCATTCTGTATATAAACCCCCCGAACCCCTCTATTAGATTCCAGCCTGTAACTCTCTCTCGGGTATCTGTTATTCTATATATAAACCCCCCCGAACCCCTCGATTAGATTCCAGCCTGTGACTCACTCCCGGGTATCTGTTATTCTATATATAAACCCCCCGAACCCCTCAATTAGATTCCAGCCTGTGACTCACTCCCGGGTATCTGTTATTCTACATATAAACACCCCGAAACCCTGGATTAGATTCCAGCCTGTAACTCACTCCCAGGTATCTGTTATTCTATATATAAACCCCCCGAACCCCTCGATTAGATTCCAGCCTGTAACTCACTCCCGGGCATGTGTTATTCTATATATAAACCCCCCGAACCCCTCAATTAGATTCCAGCCTGTAACTCACTCCGGGGTATCTGTTAGTCTATATGTTAACCCCCCGAACCACTCGATTAGATTCCAGTCTATAACAAACTCCCGGGTATCTGTTATTCTATCTATAAAGCCCCCCGAACCCCTCGATTAGATTCCAGCCTGTAACTCACTCCCGGGTAATCGTTATTCTATATATAAACCCCCCGAACCTCCCAATTAGATTCCAGTCTGTAACTCACTCCCGGGTAATCGTTATTCTATATATAAACACCCCGAACCCCTCTATTAGATTTGAGCCTGTAACGCACTCCCGGGTATCTGTTATTCGATATAAAAAACCCCGAACCCCTCGATTAGATTCCAGCCTGTAACTCACTCCCGGGTATCCGTTATTCTATTTATTAACCCCCCGAACCCCACGATTCGATTCCAGCCTGTAACTCACTCCCGCGTATCCGTCATTCTATATATAAACCCCCCGAACCCCTCTATTAGATTCCAGCCTGTAACTCTCTCTCGGGTATCTGTTATTCTATATATAAACACCCCCGAACCCCTCGATTAGATTCCAGCCTGTGACTCACTCCCGGGTATCTGTTATTCTATATATAAACCCCCCGAACCCCTCGATTAGATTCCAGCCTGTAACTCACTCCCGGGTATCCGTTATTCTATATATAAACCCCCCGAACCCCACGATTAGATTCCAGCCTGTAACTCACTCCCGGGAATCCGTTATTCTATATATAAACCGCCCGATCCCCTCGATTAGATTCCAGCCTGTAACTCACTCCCGGGTATCCGTTATTCTATATATAAACCCCCCGAACCCCTCTATTAGATTCCAGCCTGTAACTCTCTCTCGGGTATCTGTTATTCTATATATAAACCCCCCGAACCCCTCGAGTAGATTCCAGCCTGTAACTCACTCCCGGATATCTGTTATTCTATATATAAACCCCCCGAACCCCTCGATTAGATTCCAGCCTGTAACTCACTCCCGGGTATCCGTTATTCTATAGAAAACCCCCCCGAACCCCTCTATTAGATTCCAGCCTGTAACTCTCTCTCGGGTATCTGTTATTCTATATGTAAACCCCCCCGAACCCCTTGATTAGATTCCAGCCTGTAACTCACTCCCGGGTATCTGTTATTCTATATATAAACCCCCCGAACCCCTCGATTAGATTCCAGCCTGTAACTCACTCCCGGGTATCTGTTATTCTATATATAAACACCACGAACCCCTCGTTTAGATTCCAGCCTGTAACTCACTCCCAGGTATCTGTTATTCTATATATAAACCCCCCGAACCCCTCGATTAGATTCCAGCCTGTAACTCACTCCGGGTATCCGTTATTCTACATATAAACCCCCCCGAACCACTTGATTAGATTCCAGCCTGTAACTCATTCCCGGGTATCCGTTATTCTATATATAAACCCCCCGAACCCCTCGATTAGATTCCAGCCTGTGACTCTCTCTCGGGTATCTCTTATTCCATATATAAACCACCCGAACCCCTCGATTAGATTCCAGCCTGTAACTCACTCCCGGGTATCCGTTATTCTATATATAAATCCCCCGAACCCCTCGATTAGATTCCAGCCTGTAACTCACTCCCGGGTATCTGTTATTCTATATATAAACCCCCCGAACCCCTCGATTAGATTGCAGCCTGTAACTCATTCCCGGGTATCTGTTATTCTATATATAAACCCCCAGAACCCCTCGATTAGATTCCAGCCTGTAACTCACTCCCGGGTACCTGTTATTCTAGAAATAAACACCCCGAACCCCTCTATTAGATTCCAGCCTGTAACTCACTCCCGGGTATCCGTTATTCTATATATAAACGCCCCGAACCCCTCTATTAGATTCCAGCCTGTAACTCTCTCTCGGGTATCTGTTATTCTATATATAAACCCCCGAACCCCTCGATTAGATTCCAGCCTGTAACTCTCTCTCGGGTATCTGTTATTCTATATATAAACCCCCCGAACCCCTCGATTAGATTCCAGCCTGTAACTCACTCACGGGTATCTGTTATTCTATATATAAATCCCCCGAACCCCTCGATTAGATTCCAGCCTGTAACTCACTCCCGGGTATCTGTTATTCTATATATAAACACCCCGAACCCCTCGATTAGATTCCAGCCTGTAACTCACTCCCGGGTATCCGTTATTCTATATATAAACCCCCCTAACCCCTCGATTAGATTCCAGCCTGTAACTCACTCCCGGGTATCTGTTATTCTATATATAAACCACCCCGAACCCCTCGATTAGATTCCAGCCTGTAACTCACTCACGGGTATCTGTTATTCTATATATAAATCCCCCGAACCCCTCGATTAGATTCCAGCCTGTAACTCACTCCCGGGTATCTGTTATTCTATATATAAACACCCCGAACTCCTCGATTAGATTCCAGCCTGTAACTCTCTCTCGGGTATGTGTTATTCTATATATAAACCACCCGAACCCCTCGATTAGATTCCAGCCTGTAACTCACTCCCGGGTATCTGTTATTCTATATATAAACCCCCCGAACCCCTCGATTAGATTCCAGCCTGTAACTCACTCCCGGGTATCTGTTATTCTATATATAAACCCCCCGAACCCCTCGATTAGATTCCAGTCTGTAACTCACTCCCGGGTATCTATTATTCTATATATAACCCCCCCGAACCCCTCGATTAGATTCCAGCCTGGAACTCACTCCCGGGTATCTGTTATTCTATATATAAACCCCCCGACCCCCTCGATTAGATTCCAGCCTGTAACTCACCCCCGGGTATCTGTTACTCTATATATAAACACCACGAACCCCTCGTTTAGATTCCAGCCTGTAACTCACTCCCGGGTATCTGTTATTCTATATATAAACCCCCCGAACCCCTCGATTAGATTCCAGCCTGTAACTCACTCCCGGGTATCCGTTATTCTATATATAAACCCCCCGAACCCCTCGATTAGGTTCCAGCCTGTAACTCACTCCCGGGTATCCGTTATTCTATATATAAACCCCCCGAACCCCTCGATTAGATTCCAGCCTGTAACTCACTCCCGGGTATCCGTTATTCTATATATAAACCCCCCGAACCCCTCGAGTAGATTCCAGCCTGTAACTCACTCCTGGGTATCTGTTATTCTATATATAAACCCCCCGAACCCCTCGATTAGATTCCAGCCTGTGACTCACTCCCGGGTATCTGTTATTCTATATATAAAACCCCCGAAACCTTCGATTAGATTCCAGCCTGTAACTCACTCCCGGGTATCCGTTAAGCTATATATAAGCCCCCCGAACCCCTCGATTAGATTCCAGCCTGTAACTCTCTCTCGGGTATCTGTTATTCTATATATAAAACCCCGAACCCCTCGATTAGATTCCAGCCTGTAACTCACTCCCGGGTATCTGTTATTCTATATATAAACCCCCCGAACCCCTCGTGTAGATTCCAGCCTGTAACTCACTCCCGGGTATCCGTTATTCTATATATAAACCCCCCGAACCCCTCGATTAGATTCCAGCCTGTAACTCACTCCCCGGTATCCGTTATTCTATATATAAACCCCCCGAACCCCTCCATTAGATTCCAGCCTGTAACTCTCTCTCGGGTATCTGTTATTCTATATATAAACCCCCCGAACCCCTCGATTAGATTCCAGCCTGTAACTCACTCCCGGGTATCTGGTATTCTATATATAAACCCCCCGAACCCCTCGATTAGACTCCATGCTGTGACTCACTCCCGGGTATCTGTTATTCTATATATAAACCCCCCGAACCCCCCCGATTAGATCCAGCCTGTAACTCACTCCCGGGTATCTGTTATTCTATATATAAACCCCCCGAACCCCTCGATTAGATTCCAGCCTGTAACTCACTCCCGGGTACCTGTTATTCTATATATAAACCCCCCCGAACCCCTCGATTAGATTCCAGCCTGTAACTCACTCCCGGGTATCTGTTATTCTATATATAAATCCCCCGAACCCCTCTATTAGATTCCAGCCTGTAACTCTCTCTCGGTTATCTGTTATTCTATATATAAACCCCCCCGAACCCCTCGATTAGATTCCATCCTGTGAGTCACTCTCGGGTATCTGTTATTCTATATATAAACCCCCTCGAACCCCTCGATTAGATTCCAGCCTGTAACTCACTCCCGGGTATCCGTAATTCTATTTATAAACCCCCCGAACCCCTCTATTAGATTCCAGCCTGTAACTCTCTCTCGGGTATCTCTTATTCTATATATAAACCCCCGAACCCCTCGATTAGATTCCGGCCTGTAACTCTCTCTCAGGTATCTGTTATTCTATATATAAACCCCCCGAACCCCTCGTGTAGATTCCATCCTGTAACTGACTCCCGGGTATCTGTTATTCTATACATAAAGCCTCCGAACCCCTCGATTAGATTCCAGCCTGTAACTCACTCCCGGGTATCCGTTATTCTATATATAAACCCCCCGAACCCCTCGAGTAGATTCCAGCCTGTAACTCACTCACGGGTATGTGTTATTCTATATATAAACCCCCCGAACCCCCCGATTAGATCCAGCCTGTAACTCACTCCCGGGTATCTGTTATTCTATAGATAAACCCCCCGAACCCCTCGATTAGATTCCAGCCTGTAACTCACTCCCGGGTATCTGTTATTCTATAGATAAACCCCCCCGAACCCCTCGATTAGATTCCAGCCTGTAACTCACTCCCGGGTACCTGTTATTCTATATATAAACACCCCCGAACCCCTCGATTAGATTCCAGCCTGTGACTCACTCCCGGGTATCCGTTATTCTATAGATAAACCCCCCGAACCCCTCGATTAGATTCCAGCCTGTAACTCACTCCCGGGTATCTGTTATTCTATATATAAACCCCCCGAACCCCTCGATTAGATTCCAGCCTGTAACTCTCTCCCGGGTATCTGTTATTCTATGTATAAACACCCCGAAACCCTCAATTAGATTCCAGCCTCTGACTCACTCCCGGGTATCTGTTATTCTATATATAAACACCCCGAAACCCTGGATCAGATTCCAGCCTGTAACTCACTCCCAGGTTTCTGTTATTCTATATATAAACCCCCCAAACCCCTCGATTAGATTCCAGCCTGTAACTCACTCCCGGGCATGTGTTATTCTATATATAAATCCCCCGAACCCCTCAATTAGATTCCAGCCTGTAACTCACTCCGGGGTATCTGTTAGTCTATATGTTAACCCCCCGAACCCCTCGATTAGATTCCAGTCTATAACAAACTCCCGGGTATCTGTTATTCTATATATAAACCCCCCCGAACCCCTCGATTAGATTCCAGCCTGTAACTCACTCCCGGATAATCGTTATTCTATATATAAACCCCCCGAACCTCCCAATTAGAGTCCAGTCTGTAAATCACTCCCGGGTAATCGTTATTCTATATATAAACACCCCGAACCCCTCTATTAGATTTGAGCCTGTAACGCACTCCCGGGTATCTGTTATCCTTTGTAAAAAACCCCGAACCCCTCGATTAGATTCCAGCCTGTAACTCACTCCCGGGTATCCGTTATTCTATATATAAACCCCCCGAACCCCTCGATTAGATTCCAGCCTGTAACTCACTCCCGGGTATCTGTTATTCTATATATAACCCCCCGATCCCCTCGATTAGATTCCAGCCTGTAACTCACTCCCGGGTATCCGTTATTCTATATATAAACCCCCCCGAACCCCTCGATTAGATTCAAGCCTGTAACTCATTCCCACGTATCTGTTATTCTATATATAAACCCCCCGAACCCCACGATTAGATTCCAGCCTTTAACTCAGTCCCGGATATCTGTTATTCTATATATAAACCCCCCGAACCCCTTGATTAGCTTCCAGCCTGTAACTCACTCCCGGGTATCCGTTATTCTATATATAAACCCCCCAAACCCCTCGATTATATTCCAGCCTGTAACTCACTCCGGGTATCTGTTATTCTATATATAAACCCCCCGAACCCCCCGATTAGATTCCAGCCTGTAACTCACTCCCGGGTATCTGTTATTCTATATATAAACCCCCGAAACCCTCGATTAGATTCCAGCCTGTAACTCACTCCCGGGTATCTGTTATTCTATATATAAACCCCCCGAACCCCTCGATTAGATTCCAGCCTGTAACTCACTCCCAGGTATCTGTTATTCTATATATAAACCCCCCCGAACCCCTCGATTACATTCCAGCCTGGAACTCACTCCCGGGTATCTGTTATTCTGTATATAAATCCCCGAACCCCTCTATTAGATTCCAGCCTGTAACTCTCTCTCGGGTATCTGTTAATCTATATATAAACCCCCCCGAACCCCTCTATTAGATTCCAGCCTGTAACTCTCTCTCGGGTATCTGTTATTCTATATATAAACACCCCTGAACCCCTCGATTAGATTCCAGCCTGTAACTCACTCCCGGGTATCCGTTATTCTATACATAAACCCCCCGAACCTCTCTATTAGATTCCAGCCTGTAACTCTCTCTCGGGTATCTGTTGTTCTATATATAAACCCCCGAACCCCTCGATTAGATTCCAGCCTGTAACTCACTCCCGGGTACCTGTTATTCTATATATAAACCCCCCGAACTCCTCGATTAGATTCCAGCCTGTAACTCACTCCCGGGTACCTGTTATTCTATATATAAACCCCCCCGAACCCCTCGATTAGATTCCAGCCTGTGACTCACTCCCGGGTATCCGTTATTCTATATATAATCCCCCCGAACCTCTCAATTAGATTCCAGCCTGTAACTCACTCCCGGGTATCGGTTATTCTATATATAAACCCCCCGAACCCCTCGATTAGATTCCAGCCTGTAACTCACTCCCGGGTATCTGTTATTCTATATATAAACACCCCGAAACCCTGGATTAGATTCCAGCCTGTAACTCACTCCCAGGTATCTGTTATTCTATATATAAACACCCCGAAACCCTGGATTAGATTCCAGCCTGTAACTCACTCCCAGGTATCTGTTATTCTATATATAAACACCACCAACCCCTCGATTAGATTCCAGCCTGTAACTCACTCCCGGGCATGTGTTATTCTATATATAAACCCCCCGAACCCCTCAATTCGATTCCAGCCTGTAACTCACTCCCGCGTATCCGTCATTCTATATATAAACACCCCGAACCCCTCTATTAGATTCCAGCCTGTAACTCTCTCTCGGGTATCTGTTATTCTATATATAAACACCCCCGAACCCCTCGATTAGATTCCAGCCTGTGACTCACTCCCGGGTATCTGTTATTCTATATATAAACCCCCCGAACCCCTCGATTAGATTCCAGCCTGTAACTCACTCCCGGGTATCCGTAATTCTATATATAAACCCCCCGAACCCCACGATTAGATTCCAGCCTGTAACTCACTCCCGGGTATCCGTTATTCTATATATAAACCCCCCGAACCCCTCGATTAGATTCCAGCCTGTAACTCTCTCTCGGGTATCTGTTATTCTATATATAAACCCCCCGAACCCCTCGATTAGATTCCAGCCTGTAACTCACTCCCGGGTATCTGTTATTCGATATATAAACCCCCCGAACCCCTCGAGTAGATTCCAGCCTGTAACTCACTCCCGGATATCTGTTATTCTATATATAAAACCCCGAACCCCTCGATTAGATTCCAGCCTGTAACTCACTCCCGGGTATCCGTTATTCTATAGAAAACCCCCCCGAACCCCTCTATTAGATTCCAGCCTGTAACTCTCTCTCGGGTATCTGTTATTCTATATATAAACCCCCCCGAAACCCTTGATTAGATTCCAGCCTGTAACTCACTCCCGGGTATCTGTTATTCTATATATAAACCCCCCGAACCCCTCGATTAGATTCCAGCCTGTAACTCACTCCCGGGTATCTGTTATTCTATATATAAACACCACGAACCCCTCGTTTAGATTCCAGCCTGTAACTCACTCCCAGGTATCTGTTATTCTATATATAAACCCCCCGAACCCCTCGATTAGATTCCAGCCTGTAACTCACTCCCGGGTATCCGTTATTCTACATATAAACTCCCCCGAACCACTTGATTAGATTCCAGCCTGTAACTCATTCCCGGGTATCCGTTATTCTATATATAAACCCCCCGAACCCCTCGATTAGATTCCAGCCTGTGACTCTCTCTCGGGTATCTCTTATTCTATATATAAACCACCCGAACCCCTCGATTAGATTCCAGCCTGTAACTCACTCCCGGGTATCCGTTATTCTATATATAAATCCCCCGAACCCCTCGATTAGATTCCAGCCTGTAACTCACTCCCGGGTATCTGTTATTCTATATATAAACCCCCAGAACCCCTCGATTAGATTCCAGCCTGTAACTCACACCCGGGTACCTGTTATTCTAGAAATTAACACCCCGAACCCCTCTATTAGATTCCAGCCAGTAACTCACTCCCGGGTATCCGTTATTCTATATATAAACGCCCCGAACCCCTCTATTAGATTCCAGCCTGTAACTCTCTCTCGGGTATCTGTTATTCTATATATAAACCCCCGAACCCCTCGATTAGATTCCAGCCTGTAACTCTCTCTCGGGTATCTGTTATTCTATATATAAACCCCCCGAACCCCTCGATTAGATTCCAGCCTGTAACTCACTCACGGGTATCTGTTATTCTATATATAAATCCCCCGAACACCTCGATTAGATTCCAGCCTGTAACTCACTCCCGGGTATCTGTTATTCTATATATAAACCACCCCGAACCCATCGATTAGATTCCAGCCTGTAACTCACTCACGGGTATCTGTTATTCTATATATAAATCCCCCGAACCCCTCGATTAGATTCCAGCCTGTAACTCACTCCCGGGTATCTGTTATTCTATATATAAACACCCCGAACCCCTCGATTAGATTCCAGCCTGTAACTCTCTCTCGGGTATGTGTTATTCTATATATAAACCCCCCGAACCCCTCGATTAGATTCCAGCCTGTAACTCACTCCCGGGTATCTGTTATTCTATATATAAACCCCCCGAACCCCTCGATTAGATTCCAGCCTGTAACTCACTCCCGGGTATCTGTTATTCTATATATAAACCCCCCGAACCCCTCGATTAGATTCCAGTCTGTAACTCACTCCCGGGTATCTGTTATTCTATATATAACCCCCCCGAACCCCTCGATTAGATTCCAGCCTGTAACTCACTCCCGGGTATCCGTTATTCTATATATAAACCCCCCGACCCCCTCGATTAGATTCCAGCCTGTAACTCACCCCCGGGTATCTGTTACTCTATATATAAACACCACGAACCCCTCGTTTAGATTCCAGCCTGTAACTCACTCCCGGGTATCTGTTATTCTATATATAAACCCCCCGAACCCCTCGATTAGATTCCAGCCTGTAACTCACACCCGGGTATCTGTTATTCTATATATAAAACCCCGAACCCCTCGATTAGATTCCAGCCTGTAACTCACTCCCGGGTATCTGTTATTCTATATATAAACCCCCCGAACCCCTCGTGTAGATTCCAGCCTGTAACTCACTCCCGGGTATCCGTTATTCTATATATAAACCCCCCGAACCCCTCGATTAGATTCCAGCCTGTAACTCACTCCCGGGTATCCGTTATTCTATATATAAACCCCCCGAACCCCTCCATTAGATTCCAGCCTGTAACTCTCTCTCGGGTATCTGTTATTCTATATATAAACCCCCCGAACCGCTCGATTAGATTCCAGCCTGTAACTCACTCCCGGGTATCTGTTATTCTATATATAAACACCCCGAACCCCTCGATTAGATTCCATGCTGTGACTCACTCCCGGGTATCTGTTATTCTATATATAAACCCCCCGAACCCCCCCGATTAGATCCAGCCTGTAACTCACTCCCGGGTATCTGTTATTCTATATATAAACCCCCCGAACCCCTCGATTAGATTCCAGCCTGTAACTCACTCCCGGGTACCTGTTATTCTATATATAAACCCACCCGAACCCCTCGATCAGATTCCAGCCTGTAACTCACTCCCGGGTATCTGTTATTCTATATATAAATCCCCCGAACCCCTCTATTAGATTCCAGCCTGTAACTCTCTCTCGGTTATCTGTTATTCTATATATAAAGCCCCCCGAACCCCTCGATTAGATTCCAGCCTGTGAGTCACTCCCGGGTATCTGTTATTCTATATATAAACCCCCTCGAACCCCTCGATTAGATTCCAGTCTGTAACTCACTCCCGGGTATCCGTAATTCTATATATAAACCCCCCGAACCCCTCTATTAGATTCCAGCCTGTAACTCTCTCTCGGGTATCTCTTATTCTATATATAAACCCCCGAACCCCTCGATTGGATTCCGGCCTGTAACTCTCTCTCAGGTATCTGTTATTCTATATATAAACCCCCCGAACCCCTCGTGTAGATTCCAGCCTGTAACTGACTCCCGGGTATCTGTTATTCTATACATAAAGCCTCCGAACCCCTCGATTAGATTCCAGCCTGTAACTCACTCCCGGGTATCGGTTATTCTATATATAAACCCCCCGAACCCCTCGAGTAGATTCCAGCCTGTAACTCACTCACGGGTATGTGTTATTCTATATATAAACCCCCCGAACCCCCCGATTAGATCCAGCCTGTAACTCACTCCCGGGTATCTGTTATTCTATAGATAAACCCCCCGAACCCCTCGATTAGATTCCAGCCTGTAACTCACTCCCGAGTATCTGTTATTCTATAGATAAACCCCCCGAACCCCTCGATTAGATTCCAGCCTGTAACTCACTCCCGGGTACCTGTTATTCTATATATAAACACCCCCGAACCCCTCGATTAGATTCCAGCCTGTGACTCACTCCCGGGTATCCGTTATTCTATAGATAAACCCCCCGAACCCCTCGATTAGATTCCAGCCTGTAACTCACTCCCGGGTATCTGTTATTCTATATATAAACCCCCCGAACCCCTCGATTAGATTCCAGCCTGTAACTCACTCCCGGGTATCTGTTATTCTATGTATAAACACCCCGAAACCCTCAATTAGATTCCAGCCTCTGACTCACTCCCGGGTATCTGTTATTCTATATATAAACACCCCGAAACCCTGGATCAGATTCCAGCCTGTAACTCACTCCCAGGTTTCTGTTATTCTATATATAAACCCCCCAAACCCCTCGATTAGATTCCAGCCTGTAACTCACTCCCGGGCATGTGTTATTCTATATATAAACCCCCCGAACCCCTCAATTAGATTCCAGCCTGTAACTCACTCCGGGGTATCTGTTAGTCTATATGTTAACCCCCGAACCCCTCGATTAGATTCCAGTCTATAACAAACTCCCGGGTATCTGTTATTCTATATATAAACCCCCCCGAACCCCTCGATTAGATTCCAGCCTGTAACTCACTCCCGGGTAATCGTTATTCTATATATAAACCCCCCGAACCTCCCAATTAGAGTCCAGTCTGTAACTCACTCCCGGGTATCTGTTATTCTATATATAAACCCCCCCCGAACCCCTCGATTAGATTCCAACCTGTAACTCACTCCCGGGTATCCGTTATTCTATATATAAACCCCCCGAACCCCTCGATTAGATTCAAGCCTGTAACTCATTCCCGGGCATGTGTTATTCTACATATAAACCCCCCGAACCCCTCAATTAGATTCCAGCCTGTAACTCACTCCCGGGTATCTGTTATTCTATATATAACCCCCCCGAACCCCTCGATTAGATTCCAGCCTGTAACTCACTCCCGGGTATCCGTTATTCTATATATAAACCCCCCGAACCCCTCGATTAGATTCAAGCCTGTAACTCATTCCCACGTATCTGTTATTCTATATATAAACCCCCCGAACCCCACGATTAGATTCCAGCCTGTAACTCAGTCCCGGATATCTGTTATTCTATATATAAACCCCCGAACCCCTTGATTAGCTTCCAGCCTGTAACTCACTCCCGGGTATCCGTTATTCTATACATAAACCCCCCAAACCCCTCGATTATATTCCAGCCTGTAACTCACTCCCGGGTATCTGTTATTCTATATATAAACCCCCCGAACCCCTCGATTAGATTCCAGCCTGTAACTCACTGCCGGGTATCCGTTATTCTATATATAAACCCCCCAAACCCCTCGATTATATTCCAGCCTGTAACTCACTCCCGGGTATCTGTTATTCTATATATAAACCCCCCGAACCCCTCGATTAGATTCCAGCCTGTAACTCACTCCCGGGTATCTGTTATTCTATATATAAACCCCCCGAACCCCTCGATTAGATTCCAGCCTGTAACTCACTCCCGGGTATCTGTTATTCTATATATAAACCCCCCGAACCCCTCGATTAGATACCAGCCTGTAACTCACTCCCGGGTATCTGTTATTCTATATATAAATCCCCCGAACCCCTCTATTAGATTCCAGCCTGTAACTCTCTCTCGGGTATCTGTTATTCGATATATAAACCCCCCGAACCCCTCGATTATATTCCAGCCTGTAACTCACTCCCGGGTATCTGTTATTCTATATATAAACCCCCCGAACCCCTCGATTAGATTCAAGCCTGTAACTCATTCCCACGTATCTGTTATTCTATATATAAACTCCCCGAACCCCACGATTAGATTCCAGCCTGTAACTCAGTCCCGGATATCTGTTATTCTATATATAAACCCCCCGAACCCCTTGATTAGCTTCCAGCCTGTAACTCACTCCCGGGTATCCGTTATTCTATACATAAACCCCCCAAACCCCTCGATTATATTCCAGCCTGTAACTCACTCCCAGGTATCTGTTATTCTATATATAAACCCCCCGAACCCCTCGATTAGATTCCAGCCTGTAACTCACTCCCGGGTATCCGTTATTCTATATATAAACCCCCCAAACCCCTCGATTATATTCCAGCCTGTAACTCACTCCCGGGTATCTGTTATTCTATATATAAACCCCCCGAACCCCTCGATTAGATTCCAGCCTGTAACTCACTCCCGGGTATCTGTTATTCTATATATAAACCCCCCGAACCCCTCGATTAGATTCCAGCCTGTAACTCACTCCCGGGTATCTGTTATTCTATATATAAACCCCCCGAACCCCTCGATTAGATTCCTGCCTGTAACTCACTCCCGGGTATCTGTTATTCTATATATAAATCCCCCGAACCCCTATATTAGATTCCAGCCTGTAACTCTCTCTCGGGTATCTGTTATTCGATATATAAACCCCCCCGAACCCCTCGATTAGATTCCAGCCTGTGTGTCACTCCCGGGTATCTGTTATTCTATATATAAACCCCCCCGAACCCCTCGATTAGATTCCAGCCTGTAACTCACTCCCGGGTATCCGTAATTCTATATATAAACCCCCCGAACCCCTCTATTAGATTCCAGCCTGTAACTCTCTCTCGGGTATCTCTTATTCTATATATAAACCCCGAACCCCTCGATTAGATTCCTGCCTGTACCTCTCTCTCGGGTATCTGTTATTCTATATATAAACCCCCCGAACCCCTCGTGTAGATTCCAGCCTGTAACTCACTCCCGGGTATCTGTTATTCTATATATAAAGCCCCCGAACCCCTCGATTAGATTCCAGCCTGCAACTCACTCCCGGGTATCCGTTACTCTATATATAAACCCCCCGAACCCCTCTATTAGATTCCAGCCTGTAACTCTCTCTCGGGTATCTGTTTTTCTATATATAAACCCCCCCGAAACCCGCGATTAGATACCAGCCTGTAACTCACTCCCGGGTATCTGTTATTCTATATATAAACCTCCGAACCCCTCGATTAGATTCCAGCCTGTAACTCACTCCCGGGTATCTGTTATTCTATATATAAACCCCCCGAACCCCTCGATTAGATTCCAGCCTGTAACTCACTCCCGGGTATCCGTTATTCTCTATATAAACCCCCCCGAACCACTTGATTAGATTCCAGCCTGTAACTCATTCCCGGGTATCCGTTATTCTATATATAAACCCCCCGAACCCCTCGATTAGATTCCAGCCTGTAACTCACTCCCGGGTATCCGTTATTCTATATATATAAACCCCCCGAACCCCTCGAATGGATTCCAGCCTGTAACTCATTCCCGGGTATCTGTTATTCTATATATAAACCCCCCGAACCCCTCGATTAGATTCCAGCCTGTATCTCACTGCCGGGTATCTGTTATTCTACATATAAACCCCCCAAACCCCTCGATTAGATTCCAGCCTGTAACTCACTCCCGGGTATCTATTATTCTATATATAAACCCCCGAACCCCTCGATTAGATTCCAGCCTGTGACTCATTCCCGGGTATCTGTTATTCTATATATAAACCCACAATCCCCTCGATTAGATTCCAGCCTGTAACTTACTCCCGGGTATCCGTTATTCTATATGTAAACCCCCCGAACCCCTCGATTAGATTCCAGCCTGTAACTCACTCCCGGGTATCTGTTATTCTATATATAATCCCCCCGAACCCCTCGATTAGATTCCAGCCTGTAACTCACTCCCGGGTACCTGTTATTCTATATATAAACCCCCCGAACCCCTCCATTAGATTCCAGCCTGTAACTCTCTCTCGGGTATCTGTTATTCTATATATAAACCCCCGAACCCCTCGATTAGATTCCAGCCTGTAACTCACTCCCGGGTATGTGTTATTCTATATATAAAGCCCCCGAAACCCCCGATTAGATCCAGCCTGTAACTCACTCCCGGGTATCTGTTATTCGATATATAAACCCCCCCGAACCCCTCGATTAGATTCCAGCCTGTGAGTCACTCCCGGGTATCTGTTATTCTATATTTTAACCCCCCCGAACCCCTCGATTAGATTCCAGCCTGTAACTCACTCCCGGGTATCCGTAATTCTATATATAAACCCCCCGAACCCCTCTATTAGATTCCAGCCTGTAACTCTCTCTCGGGTATCTCTTATTCTATATATAAACCCCCGAACCCCTCGATTAGATTCCTGCCTGTACCTCTCTCTCGGGTATCTGTTATTGTATATATAAACCCCCCGAACCCCTCGTGTAGATTCCAGCCTGTAACTCACTCCCGGGTATCTGTTATTCTATATATAAAGCCCCCGAACGCCTCGATTAGATTCCAGCCTGCAACTCACACCCGGGTATCCGTTACTCTATATATAAACCCCCCGAACCCCTCTATTAGATTCCAGCCTGTAACTCTCTCTCGGGTATCTGTTATTCTATATATAAACCCCCCCGAAACCCGCGATTAGATTCCAGCCTGTAACACACTCCCGGGTATCTGTTATTCTATATATAAACCCCCGAACCCCTCGATTAGATTCCAGCCTGTAACTCACTCCCGGGTATCTGTTATTCTATATATAAACCCCCCGAAACCCTCGATCAGATTCCAGCCTGTAACTCACTCCCGGGTATCCGTTATTCTCTATATAAACCACCCCGAACCACTTGATTAGATTCCAGCCTGTAACTCATTCCCGGGTATCCGTTATTCTATATATAAACCCCCCGAACCCCTCGATTAGATTCCAGCCTGTAACTCTCTCTCGGGTATCTGTTATTCTATATATAAACCCCCCAAACCCCTCGATTAGATTCCAGCCTGTAACTCTCTCCCGGGTATCCGTTATTCTATATATATAAACCCCCCGAACCCCTCGAATAGATTCCAGCCTGTAACTCATTCCCGGGTATCTGTTATTCTATATATAAACCCCCCGAACCCCTGGATTAGATTCCAGCCTGTATCTCACTCCCGGGTATCTGTTATTCTACATATAAACCCCCCAAACCCCTCGATTAGATTCCAGCCTGTAACTCACTCCCGGGTATTCATTATTCTATATATAAACCCCCCGAACCCCTCGATTAGATTCCAGCCTGTAACTCACTCCCGGGTATCTATTATTCTATATATAAACCCCCGAACCCCTCGATTAGATTCCAGCCTGTGACTCATTCCCGGGTATCTGTTATTCTATATATAAACCCACAATCCCCTCGATTAGATTGCAGCCTGTAACTCACTCCCGGGTATCCGTTATTCTATATATAAACCCCCCGAACTCCTCGATTAGATTCCAGCCTGTAACTCACTCCCGGGTATCTGTTATTCTATATATAATCCCCCCGAACCCCTCGATTAGATTCCAGCCTGTAACTCACTCCCGGGTACCTGTTATTCTATATATAAACCCCCCGAACCCCTCTATTAGATTCCAGCCTGTAACTCTCTCTCGGGTATCTGTTATTCTATATATAAACCCCCGAACCCCTCGATTAGATTCCAGCCTGTAACTCACTCCCGGGTATGTGTTATTCTATATATAAAGCCCCCGAAACCCCCGATTAGATCCAGCCTGCAACTCACTCCCGGGTATCTGTTATTCTATATATAAACCCCCGAACCCCTCGATTAGATTCCAGCCTGTAACTCACTCCCGGGTACCTGTTATTCTATATATAAACCCCCCCGAACCCCTCGATTAGATTCCAGCCTGTGACTCACTCCCGGGTATCCGTTATTCTATATATAAACCCCCCGAACCCCTCGATTAGATTCCAGCCTGTGACTCACTCCCGGGTATCCGTTATTCTATATATAAACCCCCCGAACCCCTCGAGTAGATTCCAGCCTGTAACTCACTCACGGGTATCTGTTATTCTATATATAAACCCCCCGAACCCCCCGATTAGATCCAGCCTGTAACTCACTCCCGGGTATCTGTTATTCTATATATAAATCCCCCGAACCCCTCAATTAGATTCCAGCCTGTGACTCACTCCCGGGCATGTGTTATTCTATATATAAACCCCCCGAACCCCTCAATTAGATTCCAGCCTGTAACTCACTCCGGGGTATCTGTTAGTCTATATGTTAACCCCCCGAACCCCTCGATTAGATTCCAGTCTATAACAAACTCCCGGGTATCTGTTATTCTATATATAAACCCCCCGAACCCCTTGATTAGCTTCCAGCCTGTAACTCATTCCGGGTATCCGTTATTCTATATATAAACCCCCCAAACCCCTCGATTATATTCCAGCCTGTAACTCACTCCCGGGTATCTGTTATTCGATATATAAATCCACCGAACTCCTCGATTAGATTCCAGCCTGTAACTCACTCCCGGGTATCTGTTATTCTATATATAAACCCCCGAACCCCTCGATTAGATTCCAGCCTGTAACTCACTCCCGGGTATCTGTTATTCTATATATAAACCCCCCGAACCCCTCGATTAGATTCCAGCCTGTAACTCACTCCCGGGTATCTGTTATTCTGTATATAAATCACCCGAACCCCTCTATTAGATTCCAGCCTGTAACTCTCTCTCGGGTATCTGTTATTCTATATATAAACCCCCCCGAACCCCTCGATTAGATTCCAGCCTGTGAGTCACTCCCGGATATCTGTTATTCTATATATAAACCCCCCCGAACCCCTCGATTAGATTCCAGCCTGTAACTCACTCCCGGGTATCCGTAATTCTATATATAAACCCCCCGAACCCCTCTATTAGATTCCAGCCTGTAACTCTCTCTCGGGTATCTCTTATTCTATATATAAACCCCCGAACCCCTCGATTAGATTCCGGCCTGTAACTCTCTCTCGGGTATCTGTTATTCTATATATAAAGCCCCCGAACCCCTCGTGTAGATTCCAGCCTGTAACTCACTCCCGGGTATTTGTTATTCTATATATAAAGCCCCCGAACCCCTCGATTAGATTCCAGCCTGTAACTCACTCCCGGGTATCCGTTACTCTATATATAAACCCCCGAACCCCTCTTTTCGATTCCAGCCTGTAATTCTCTCTCGGGTATCTGTTATTCTATATATAAACCCCCCCGAACCCCGCGATTAGATTCCAGCCTGTAACTCACTCCCGGGTATCTGTTATTCTATATATAAACCCCCGAACCCCTCGATTAGATTCCAGCCTGTAACTCACTCCCGGGTATCTGTTATTCTATATATAAACCCCCCGAACCCCTCGATTAGATTCCAGCCTGTAACTCACTCCCGGGTATCCGTTATTCTCTATATAAAACCCCCCCGAACCACTTGATTAGATTCCAGCCTGTAACTCATTCCCGGGTATCCGTTATTCTATATATAAACCCCCGAACCCCTCGATTAGATTCCAGCCTGTAACTCTCTCTCGGGTATCTGTTATTCTATATATAAACCCCCCGAACCCCTCGATTAGATTCCAGCCTGTGACTCACTCCCGGGTATCCGTTATTCTATTAATAAACCCCCCGAACCTCTCAATTAGATTCCAGCCTGTAACTCACTCCCGGGTGTCGGTTATTCTATATATAAACCCCCCGAACCCCTCGATTAGATTCCAGCCTGTAACTCACTCCCGGGTATCTGTTATTCTATATATAAACCCCCGAACCCCTCGATTAGATTCCAGCCTGTGACTCATTCCCGGGTATCTGTTATTCTATATATAAACCCACAATCCCCTCGATTAGATTCCAGCCTGTAACTTACTCCCGGGTATCCGTTATTCTATATATAAACCCCCCGAACCCCTCGATTAGATTCCAGCCTGTAACTCACTCCCGGGTATCTGTTATTCTATATATAATCCCCCCGAACCCCTCGATTAGATTCCAGCCTGTAACTCACTCCCGGGTACCTTTTATACTATATATAAACCCCCCCGAACCCCTCTATTAGATTCCAGCCTGTAACTCTCTCTCGGGTATCTGTTATTCTATATATAAACCCCCGAACCCCTCGATTAGATTCCAGCCTGTAACTCACTCCCGGGTATGTGTTATTCTATATATAAAGCCCCCGAAACCCCCGATTAGATCCAGCCTGTAACTCACTCCCGGGTATCTGTTATTCGATATATAAACCCCCCCGAACCCCTCGATTAGATTCCAGCCTGTGAGTCACTCCCGGGTATCTGTTATTCTATATTTTAACCCCCCCGAACCCCTCGATTAGATTCCAGCCTGTAACTCACTCCCGGGTATCCGTAATTCTATATATAAACCCCCCGAACCCCTCTATTAGATTCCAGCCTGTAACTCTCTCTCGGGTATCTCTTATTCTATATATAAACCCCCGAACCCCTCGATTAGATTCCTGCCTGTACCTCTCTCTCGGGTATCTGTTATTGTATATATAAACCCCCCGAACCCCTCGTGTAGATTCCAGCCTGTAACTCACTCCCGGGTATCTGTTATTCTATATATAAAGCCCCCGAACCCCTCGATTAGATTCCAGCCTGCAACTCACTCCCGGGTATCCGTTACTCTATATATAAACCCCCCGAACCCCTCTATTAGATTCCAGCCTGTAACTCTCTCTCGGGTATCTGTTATTCTATATATAAACCCCCCCGAAACCCGCGATTAGATTCCAGCCTGTAACTCACTCCGGGTATCTGTTATTCTATATATAAACCCCCGAACCCCTCGATTAGATTCCAGCCTGTAACTCACTCCCGGGTATCTGTTATTCTATATATAAACCCCCCGAACCCCTCGATCAGATTCCAGCCTGTAACTCACTCCCGGGTATCCGTTATTCTCTATATAAACCACCCCGAACCACTTGATTAGATTCCAGCCTGTAACTCATTCCCGGGTATCCGTTATTCTATATATAAACCCCCCGAACCCCTCGATTAGATTCCAGCCTGTAACTCTCTCTCGGGTATCTGTTATTCTATATATAAACCCCCCAAACCCCTCGATTAGATTCCAGCCTGTAACTCTCTCCTGGGTATCCGTTATTCTATATATATAAACCCCCCGAACCCCTCGAATAGATTCCAGCCTGTAACTCATTCCCGGGTATCTGTTATTCTATATATAAACCCCCCGAACCCCTGGAGTAGATTCCAGCCTGTATCTCACTCCCGGGTATCTGTTATTCTACATATAAACCCCCCAAACCCCTCGATTAGATTCCAGCCTGTAACTCACTCCCGGGTATCCATTATTCTATATATAAACCCCCCGAACCCCTCGATTAGATTCCAGCCTGTAACTCACTCCCGGGTATCTATTATTCTATATATAAACCCCCGAACCCCTCGATTAGATTCCAGCCTGTGACTCATTCCCGGGTATCTGTTATTCTCTATATAAACCCACAATCCCCTCGATTAGATTCCAGCCTGTAACTCACTCCCGGGTATCCGTTATTCTATATATAAACCCCCCGAACTCCTCGATTAGATTCCAGCCTATAACTCACTCCCGGGTATCTGTTATTCTATATATAATCCCCCCGAACCCCTCGATTAGATTCCAGCCTGTAACTCACTCCCGGGTACCTGTTATTCTATATATAAACCCCCCGAACCCCTCTATTAGATTCCAGCCTGTAACTCTCTCTCGGGTATCTGTTATTCTATATATAAACCCCCGAACCCCTCGATTAGATTCCAGCCTGTAACTCACTCCCGGGTATGTGTTATTCTATATATAAAGCCCCCGAAACCCCCGATTAGATCCAGCCTGCAACTCACTCCCGGGTATCTGTTATTCTATATATAAACCCCCCGAACCCCTCGATTAGATTCCAGCCTGTAACTCACTCCCGGGTACCTGTTATTCTATATATAAACCCCCCCGAACCCCTCGATTAGATTCCAGCCTGTGACTCACTCCCGGGTATCCGTTATTCTATATATAAACCCCCCGAACCCCTCGATTAGATTCCAGCCTGTGACTCACTCCCGGGTATCCGTTATTCTATATATAAACCCCCCGAACCCCTCGAGTAGATTCCAGCCTGTAACTCACTCACGGGTATCTGTTATTCTATATATAAACCCCCCGAACCCCCCGATTAGATCCAGCCTGTAACTCACTCCCGGGTATCTGTTATTCTATATATAAATCCCCCGAACCCCTCAATTAGATTCCAGCCTGTGACTCACTCCCGGGTATCTGTTATTCTATATATAAACACCCCGAACCCCTCGATTAGATTCCAACCTGTAACTCACTCCCGGGCATGTGTTATTCTATATATAAAACCCCCGAACCCCTCAATTAGATTCCAGCCTGTAACTCACTCCGGGGTATCTGTTAGTCTATATGTTAACCCCCCGAACCCCTCGATTAGATTCCAGTCTATAACAAACTCCCGGGTATCTGTTATTCTATATATAAACCCCCCCCGAACCCCTCGATTAGATTCCAGCCTGTAACTCAATCCCGGGTATCTGTTATTCTATATATAAACCCCCCGAACCCCTTGATTAGCTTCCAGCCTGTAACTCATTCCGGGTATCCGTTATTCTATATATAAACCCCCCAAACCCCTCGATTATATTCCAGCCTGTAACTCACTCCCGGGTATCTGTTATTCTATATATAAATCCCCCGAACTCCTCGATTAGATTCCAGCCTGTAACACACTCCCGGGTATCTGTTATTCTATATATAAACCCCCGAACCCCTCGATTAGATTCCAGCCTGTAACTCACTCCCGGGTATCTGTTATTCTATATATAAACCCCCCGAACCCCTCGATTAGATTCCAGCCTGTAACTCACTCCCGGGTATTTGTTATTCTGTATATAAATCCCCCGAACCCCTCTATTAGATTCCAGCCTGTAACTCTCTCTCGGGTATCTGTTATTCTATATATAAACCCCCCCGAACCCCTCGATTAGATTCCAGCCTGTGAGTCACTCCCGGATATCTGTTATTCTATATATAAACCCCCCCGAACCCCTCGATTAGATTCCAGCCTGTAACTCACTCCCGGGTATCCGTAATTCTATATATAAACCCCCCGAACCCCTCTATTAGATTCCAGCCTGTAACTCTCTCTCAGGTATCTCTTATTCTATATATAAACCCCCGAACCCCTCGATTAGATTCCGGCCTGTAACTCTCTCTCGGGTATCTGTTATTCTATATATAAAGCCCCCGAACCCCTCGTGTAGATTCCAGCCTGTAACTCACTCCCGGGTATTTGTTATTCTATATATAAAGCCCCCGAACCCCTCGATTAGATTCCAGCCTGTAACTCACTCCCGGGTATCCGTTACTCTATATATAAACCCCCCGAACCCCTCTTTTCGATTCCAGCCTGTAACTCTCTCTCGGGTATCTGTTATTCTATATATAAACCCCCCCGAACCCCGCGATTAGATTCCAGCCTGTAACTCACTCCCGGGTATCTGTTATTCTATATATAAACCCCCGAACCCCTCGATTAGATTCCAGCCTGTAACTCACTCCCGGGTATCTGTTATTCTATATATAAACCCCCCGAACCCCTCGATTAGATTCCAGCCTGTAACTCACTCCCGGGTATCCGTTATTCTCTATATAAACCCCCCCGAACCACTTGATTAGATTCCAGCCTGTAACTCATTCCCGGGTATCCGTTATTCTATATATAAACCCCCCGAACCCCTCGATTAGATTCCAGCCTGTAACTCTCTCTCGGGTATCTGTTATTCTATATATAAACCCCCCGAACCCCTCGATTAGATTCCAGCCTGTGACTCACTCCCGGGTATCCGTTATTCTATATATAAACCCCCCGAACCTCTCAATTAGATTCCAGCCTGTAACTCACTCCCGGGTATCGGTTATTCTATATATAAACCCCCCGAACCCCTCGATTAGATTCCAGCCTGTAACTCACTCCCGGGTATCTGTTATTCTATATATAAATCCCCCGAACCCCTCAATTAGATTCCAGCCTGTGACTCACTCCCGGGTATCTGTTATTCTATATATAAACACCCCGAAACCCTGGATTAGATTCCAGCCTGTAACTCACTCCCAGGTATCTGTTATTCTATATATAAACCCCCCGAACCCCTCGATTAGATTCCAGCCTGTAACTCACTCCCGGCCATGTGTTATTCTATATATAAACCCCCCGAACCCCTCAATTAGATTCCAGCCTGTAACTCACTCCGGGGTATCTGTTAGTCTATATGTTAACCCCCCGAACCCCTGGATTAGATTCCAGTCTATAACAAACTCCTGGGTATCTGTTATTCTATATATAAACTCCCCCGAACCCCTCGATTAGATTCCAGCCTGTAACTCACTCCCGGGTAATCGTTATTCTATATATAAACCCCCCGAACCTCCCAATTAGATTCCAGTCTGTAACTCACTCCCGGGTATCTGTTATTCTATATATAAACATCACGAACCCCTCGTTTAGATTCCAGCCTGTAACTCACTCCCGGGTATCCGTTATTCTATATATAAACACCACGAACCCCTCGTTTAGATTCCAGCCTGTAACTCACTCCCAGGTATCTGTTATTCTATATATAAACCCCCCGAAACCCTCGATTAGATTCCAGCCTGTAACTCACTCCCCGGTATCTGTTATTCTATATATAAACCCCCCGAACCCCTCGATTAGATTCCAGCCTGTAACTCACTCCCGGGTATCCGTTATTCTATATATAAACACCACGAACCCCTCGTTTAGATTCCAGCCTGTAACTCACTCCCAGGTATCTGTTATTCTATATATAAACCCCCCGAACCCCTCGATTAGATTCCAGCCTGTAACTCACTCCCGGGTATCTGTTATTCTATATATAAACCCCCCCGAACCCCTCGATTAGATTCCAGCCTGTAACTCACTCCCGGGTATCCGTTATTCTATATATAAACACCACGAACCCCTCGTTTAGATTCCAGCCTGTAACTCACTCCCAGGTATCTGTTATTCTATATATAAACCCCCCGAACCCCTCGATTAGATTCCAGCCTGTAACTCACTCCCGGGTATCTGTTATTCTATATATAAACCCCCCGAACCCCTCGATTAGATTCCAGCCTGTAACTCACACCGGGTATCTGTTATTCTATATATAAACCCCCGAACCCCTCGATTAGATTCCAGCCTGTAACTCACTCCCGGGTATCCGTTATTCTATATATAAACCCCCCGAACCCCTCGATTAGATTCCAGCCTGTAACTCACTCCCGGGTATCTGTTATTCTATATATAAACCCCCGAACCCCTCGATTAGATTCCAGCCTGTAACTCACTCCCCGGTATCTGTTATTCTATATATAAACCCCCCGAACACCTCGATTAGATTCCAGCCTGTAACTCACTCCCAGGTATCCGTTATTCTATATATAAATCCCCCCGAACCCCTCAATTAGATTCCAGCCTGTAACTCACTCCCGGGTATCTGTCATTCTATATATAAACCCCCCGGACCCCTCGATTAGATTCCAGCCTGTAACTCACTCCCGGGTATCTGTTATTCTCTATATAAACCCCCCGAACCCCTCGATTAGATTCCAGCCTGTAACTCACTCCCGGGTATCCGTTATTCTATATATAAACCCCCCCGAACCCCTCAATTAGATTCCAGCCTGTAACTCACTCCCGGGTATCTGTTATTCTATATATAAACCCCCCCGAACCCCTCGATTAGATTCCAGCCTGTAACTCACTCCCGGGTATCTGTTATTCTATATATAAACCCCCCGAACCCCTCGATTAGATTCCAGCCTGTAACTCACTCCCGGGTATCTGTTATTCTATATATAAACCCCCCCGAACCCCTCGATTAGATTCCAGCCTGTAACTCACTCCCGGGTATCTGTTATTCTATATATTAACCCCCCGAACCCCTCGATTAGATTCCAGGCTGTAACTCACTCCTGGCTATCCGTTATTCTATATATAAACCCCCGAACCCCTCGATTAGATTCCAGCCTGTAACTCACTCCCGGGTATCTGTCATTCTATATATAAACCCCCGAACACCTCGATTAGATTCCAGCCTGTAACTCACTCCCGGGTATCCGTTATTCCATATATAAACACCCCCGAACCCCTCTATTAGATTCCAGCCTGTAACTCTCTCTCGGGTATCCGTTATTCTATATATAAACCCCCCCGAACCCCTCTATTAGATTCCAGCCTGTAACTCACTCCCAGGTATCTGTTATTCTATATATAAACCCCCCGAACCCCTCGATTAGATTCCAGCCTGTAACTCACTCCCGGGTATCCGTTATTCTATATATAAACCCCCTGAACCACTCGATTAGATTCCAGCCTGTAACTCACTCCCGGGTATCCGTTATTCTATATATAAACCCCCCGAACCCCTCGATTAGATTCCAGCCTGTGACTCTCTCTCGGGTATCTCTTATTCTATATATAAACCACCCGAACCCCTCGATTAGATTCCAGCCTGTAACTCACTCCCGGGTATCCGTTATTCTATATATAAACCCCCCGAACCCCTCGATTAGATTCCAGCCTGTAACTCACTCCCGGGTATCCGTTATTCTATATATAAATCCCCCGAACCCCTCGATTAGATTCCAGCCTGTAACTCACTCCCGGGTATCTGTTATTCTATATATAAACCCCCGAACCCCTCGATTAGATTGCAGCCTGTAACTCATTCCCGGGTATCTGTTATTCTATATATAAACCCCCAGAACCCCTCGATTAGATTGCAGCCTGTAACTCACTCCCGGGTACCTGTTATTCTAGAAATAAACACCCCGAACACCTCTATTAGATTCCAGCCAGTAACTCACTCCCGGGTATCCGTTATTCTACATATAAACGCCCCGAACCCCTCTATTAGATTCCAGCCTGTAACTCTCTCTCGGGTATCTGTTATTCTATATATAAACACCAGCGAACCCCTCGATTAGATTCCAGCCTGTAACTCACTCACGGGTATCTGTTATTCTATATATAAAGCCCCCGAACCCCTCGATTAGATTCCAGCCTGTAACTCACTCCCGGGTATCCGTTATTCTATATATAAACCCCCCGAACCCCTCCATTAGATTCCAGCCTGTAACTCTCTCTCGGGTATCTGTTATTCTATATATAAACCCCCCGAACCCCCCCGATTAGATCCAGCCTGTAACTCACTCCCGGGTACCTGTTATTCTATATATAAACCCCCCCGAACCTCTCAATTAGATTCCAGCCTGTAATTCACTCCCGGGTATCGGTTATTCTATATATCAATCCCCCGAACCCCTCAATTAGATTCCAGCCTGTGACTCACTCCCGGGTATCTGTTATTCTCTATATAAACCCCGCCGAACCACTTGATTAGATTCCAGCCTGTAACTCATTCCCGGGTATCCGTTATTCTATATATAAACCCCCCGAACCACTCGATTAGATTCCAGCCTGTAACTCTCTCTCGGGTATCTGTTATTCTATATATAAACCCCCCGAACCCCTCGATTAGATTCCAGCCTGTGACTCACTCCCGGGTATCCGTTATTCTATATATAAACCCCCCGAACCTCTCAATTAGATTCCAGCCTGTAACTCACTCCCGGGTATCTGTCATTCTATATATAAACCCCCGAACACCTCGATTAGATTCCAGCCTGTAACTCACTCCCGGGTATCCGTTATTCCATATATAAACACCCCCGAACCCCTCTATTAGATTCCAGCCTGTAACTCTCTCTCGGGTATCCGTTATTCTATATATAAACCCCCCCGAACCCCTCTATTAGATTCCAGCCTGTAACTCACTCCCAGGTATCTGTTATTCTATATATAAACCCCCCGAACCCCTCGATTAGATTCCAGCCTGTAACTCACTCCCGGGTATCCGTTATTCTATATATAAACCCCCTGAACCACTCGATTAGATTCCAGCCTGTAACTCACTCCCGGGTATCCGTTATTCTATATATAAACCCCCCGAACCCCTCGATTAGATTCCAGCCTGTGACTCTCTCTCGGGTATCTCTTATTCTATATATAAACCACCCGAACCCCTCGATTAGATTCCAGCCTGTAACTCACTCCCGGGTATCCGTTATTCTATATATAAACCCCCCGAACCCCTCGATTAGATTCCAGCCTGTAACTCACTCCCGGGTATCCGTTATTCTATATATAAATCCCCCGAACCCCTCGATTAGATTCCAGCCTGTAACTCACTCCCGGGTATCTGTTATTCTATATATAAACCCCCGAACCCCTCGATTAGATTGCAGCCTGTAACTCATTCCCGGGTATCTGTTATTCTATATATAAACCCCCAGAACCCCTCGATTAGATTGCAGCCTGTAACTCACTCCCGGGTACCTGTTATTCTAGAAATAAACACCCCGAACACCTCTATTAGATTCCAGCCAGTAACTCACTCCCGGGTATCCGTTATTCTACATATAAACGCCCCGAACCCCTCTATTAGATTCCAGCCTGTAACTCTCTCTCGGGTATCTGTTATTCTATATATAAACACCAGCGAACCCCTCGATTAGATTCCAGCCTGTAACTCACTCACGGGTATCTGTTATTCTATATATAAAGCCCCCGAACCCCTCGATTAGATTCCAGCCTGTAACTCACTCCCGGGTATCCGTTATTCTATATATAAACCCCCCGAACCCCTCCATTAGATTCCAGCCTGTAACTCTCTCTCGGGTATCTGTTATTCTATATATAAACCCCCCGAACCCCCCCGATTAGATCCAGCCTGTAACTCACTCCCGGGTACCTGTTATTCTATATATAAACCCCCCCGAACCTCTCAATTAGATTCCAGCCTGTAATTCACTCCCGGGTATCGGTTATTCTATATATCAATCCCCCGAACCCCTCAATTAGATTCCAGCCTGTGACTCACTCCCGGGTATCTGTTATTCTCTATATAAACCCCGCCGAACCACTTGATTAGATTCCAGCCTGTAACTCATTCCCGGGTATCCGTTATTCTATATATAAAGCCCCCGAACCACTCGATTAGATTCAAGCCTGTAACTCTCTCTCGGGTTTCTGTTATTCTATATATAAACCCCCCGAACCCCTCGATTAGATTCCAGCCTGTAACTCATTCCCGGGTATCTGTTATTCTATATATAAACCCCCCGAACCCCTCGATTAGATTCCAGCCTGTAACTCAGTCCCGGGTATCCATTATTCTATATACAAACCCCCCGAACCCCTCGATTAGATTTCAGCCTGTAACTCACTCCCGGGTATCTATTATTCTATATATTAACCCCCGAACCCCTCGATTAGATTCCAGCCTGTGACTCATTCCCGGGTATCTGTTATTCTATATATAAACCCACAATCCCCTCGATTAGATTCCAGCCTGTAACTCACTCCCGGGTATCCGTTATTCTATATATAAACCCCCCGAACCCCTCGATTAGATCCCAGCCTGTAACTCACTCCCGGGTATCCGTTATTCTATATATAAACCCCCCGAACCTCTCGATTAGATTCCAGCCTGTAACTCACTCCCGGGTATCTGTTATTCTATATATAAATCCGCGGAACCCCTTGATTAGATTCCAGCCTGTAACTCACTCCCCGGTATCAGTTATTCTATAAATAAACCCCCCGAACCCCTCGATTAGATTCCAGCCTGTATCTCACTCCCGGGTATCCGTTATTCTATACATAAACCCCCCGAACCCCTCTATTAGATTCCAGCCTGTAACTCACTCCCGGGTATCCGTTATTCTATACATAAACCCCCCGAACCCCTCTATTAGATTCCAGCCTGTAACTCTCTCTCGGGTATCTGTTATTCTATATATAAACCCCCGAACCCCTCAATTAGATTCCAGCCTGTAACTCACTCCCGGGTATCTGTTATTCTATATATAAACCCCCCGAACCCCTCGATTAGATTCCAGCCTGTAACTCACTCCCGGATATCTGTTATTCTATATATAAACCCCCCCGAACCCCTCGATTAGATTCCAGCCTGTAACTCACTCACGGGTATCTGTTATTCTATACATAAACCCCCCGAACCCCTCTATTAGATTCCAGCCTGTAACTCACTCCCGGGTATCTGTTATTCTATATATAAACCCCCGAACCCCTCAATTAGATTCCAGCCTGTAACTCACTCCCGGGTATCCGTTATTCTATATATAAACCCCCCGAACCTCTCAATTAGATTCCAGCCTGTAGCTCACTCCCGGGTATCGGTTATTCTATATATAAACCCCCCGAACCCCTCGATTAGATTCCAGCCTGTAACTCACTCCGGGTATCTGTTATTCTATATTTAAATCCGCCGAACCCCTCAATTAGATTCCAGCCTGTGACTCACTCCCGGTTATCTGTTATTCTATATATAAACACCCCGAAACCCTGGATTAGATTCCAGCCTGTAACTCACTCCCAGGTATCTGTTATTCTATATATAAACCCCCCGAACCCCTCGATTAGATTCCAGCCTGTAACTCACTCCCGGGCATGTGTTATTCTATATATAAACCCCCCGAACCCCTCAATTAGATTCCAGCCTGTAACTCACTCCCGGGTATTTGTTATTCTATATATAACCCCCCCGAACCCCTCGATTAGATTCCAGCCTGTAACTCACTCCCGGGTATCCGTTATTCTATATATAAACCCCCCGAACCCCTCGATTGGATTCAAGCCTGTAACTCATTCCCACGTATCTGTTATTCTATATATAAACCCCACGATTAGATTCCAGCCTGTAACTCACTCCCAGGTATCTGTTATTCTCTATATAAACCCCCCGAACCCCTCGATTAGATTCCAGCCTGTAACTCACTCCCGGGTATCTGTTATTCTATATATAAATCCCCCGAACCCCTCTATTAGATTCCAGCCTGTAACTCTCTCTCGGTTATCTGTTATTCTATATATAAACCCCCCCGAACCCCTCGATTAGATTCCAGCCTGTGAGTCACTCCCGGGTATCTGTTATTCTATATATAAACCCCCCCGAACCCCTCGATTAGATTCCAGCCTGTAACTCACTCCCGGGTATCCGTAATTCTATATATAAACCCCCCGAACCCCTCTATTAGATTCCAGCCTGTAACTCTCTCTCGGGTATCTCTTATTCTATATATAAACCCCTGAATCCCTCGATTAGATTCCGGCCTGTAACTCTCTCTCGGGTATCTGTTATTCTATATATAAACCCCCCGAACCCCTCGTGTAGATTCCAGCCTGTAACTGACTCCCGGGTATCTGTTATTCTATATATAAACCCCCCGAACCCCTCGATTAGATTCCAGCCTGTAACTCACTCCCGGGTATCTGTTATTCTATATATAAACCCCCCCGAACCCCTCGATTAGATTCCAGCCTGTAACTCACTCCCGGGTATCTGTTATTCTATATATAAAGCCTCCGAACCCCTCGATTAGATTCCAGCCTGTAACTCACTCCCGTGTATCCGTTATTCTATATATAAACCCCCCGAACCCCTCGATTAGATTCCAGCCTGTAACTCACTCCCGGGTATCTGTTATTCTATATATAAACCCCCCGAACCCCTCGATTAGATTCCAGCCTGTAACTCACTCCCGGGTATCTGTTATTCTATATATAAACCCCCCGAACCCCTCGATTAGATTCCAGCCTGTAACTCACTCCCGGGTATCTGTTATTCTATATATACAGCCCCCGAACCCCTCGATTAGATTCCAGCCTGTAACTCACTCCCGGGTATCCATTATTCTATATATAAACCCCCCGAACCCCTCGATTAGATTCCAGCCTGTAACTCACTCCCGGGTATCTGTTATTCTATATATAAACCCCCCGAACCCCTCGAGTAGATTCCAGCCTGTAACTCACTCCCGGGTATCTATTATTCTATATATAAACCCCCCGAACCCCTCGATTAGATTCCAGCCTGTAACTCACTCCCGGGTAGCCGTTATTCTATATATAAACCCCCCGAACCCCTCGATTAGATTCCAGCCTGTAACTCACTCCCGGGTATTTGTTATTCTATATATAAACCCCCGAACCCCTCGATTAGATTCCAGCCTGTAACTCACTCCCGGGTAGCCATTATTCTATATATAAACCCCCCCGAACCCCTCGATTAGATTCCAGCCTGTAACTCACTCCCGGGTATCTGTTATTCTATATAGAAATCCCCCGAACCCCTCAATTAGATTCCAGCCTGTGACTCACTCCCGGGTATCTGTTATTCTATATATAAACCCCCGAAACCCTGGATCAGATTCCAGCCTGTAACTCACTCCCAGGTTTCTGTTATTCTATATATAATCCCCCCAAAACCCTCGATTAGATTCCAGCCTGCAACTCACTCCCGGGCATGTGTTATTCTATATATAAACCCCCCGAACCCCTCAATTAGATTCCAGCCTGTAACTCACTCCGGGGTATCTGTTAGTCTATATGTTAACCCCCCGAACCCCTCGATTAGATTCCAGTCTATAACAAACTCCCGGGTATCTGTTATTCTATATATAAACCCCCCCGAACCCCTCGATTAGATTCCAGCCTGTAACTCACTCCCGGGTAATCGTTATTCTATATATAAACCCCCCGAACCTCCCAATTAGAGTCCAGTCTGTAACTCACTCCCGGGTAATCGTTATTCTATATATAAACACCCCGAACCCCTCTATTAGATTTGAGCCTGTAACGCACTCCCGGGTATCTGTTATTCTTTGTAAAAAACCCCGAACCCCTCGATTAGATTCCAGCCTGTAACTCACTCCCGGGTATCTGTTATTCTATATATAAACGCCCCCGAACCCCTCGATTAGATTCCAGCCTGTAACTCACTCCCGGGTATCCGTTATTCTATATATAAACCCCCCGAACCCCTCGATTAGATTCCAGCCTGTAACTCACTCCCGGGTATCTGTTATTCTATATATAACCCCCCCGATCCCCTCGATTAGATTCCAGCCTGTAACTCACTCCCGGGTATCCGTTATTCGATATATAAACCCCCCCGAACCCCTCGATTAGATTCAAGACTGTAACTCATTCCCACGTATCTGTTATTCTATATATAAACCCCCCGAACCCCACGATTAGATTCCAGCCTGTAACTCACTCCCGGGTATCTGTTATTCTATACATAAACCCCCGAACCCCTCGATTAGATTCCAGCCTGTAACTCACTCCCGTGTATCTGTTATTCTATATATAAACCCCCCGAACCCCTCGATTAGATTCCAGCCTGTAACTCACTCCCAGGTATCTGTTATTCTATATATAAACCCCCCGAACCCCTCGATTAGATTCCAGCCTGGAACTCACTCCCGGGTATCTGTTATTCTATATATAAATCCCCCGAACCCCTCTATTAGATTCCAGCCTGTAACTCTCTCTCGGGTATCTGTTATTCTATATATAAACCCCCCCGAACCCCTCTGTTAGATTCCAGCCTGTAACTCTCTCTCGGGTATCTGTTATTCTATATAAAACCCCCCCGAAACCCGCGATTAGATTCCAGCCTGTAACTCACTCCCGGGTATCTGTTATTCTATATATAAACCCCCGAACCCCTCGATTAGATTCCAGCCTGTAACTCACTCCCGGGTATCTGTTATTCTATATATAAACCCCCCGAACCCCTCGATTAGGTTCCAGCCTGTAACTCACTCCCGGGTATCTGTTATTCTATTTATAATCCCCCCGAACCCCTCGATTAGATTCCAGCCTGTAACTCTCTCTCGGGTATCTGTTATTCTATATAAAACCCCCCCGAAACCCGCGATTAGATTCCAGCCTGTAACTCACTCCCGGGTATCTGTTATTCTATATATAAACCCCCGAACCCCTCGATTAGATTCCAGCCTGTAACTCACTCCCGGGTATCTGTTATTCTATATATAAACCCCCCGAACCCCTCGATTAGATTCCAGCCTGTAACTCACTCCCGGGTATCTGTTATTCTATTTATAATCCCCCCGAACCCCTCGATTAGATTCCAGCCTGTAACTCACTCCCGGGTATCTGTTATTCTATATATAACCCTCCCGAACCCCTCGATTAGATTCCAGCCTATAACTCACTCCTGGGTATCCGTTATTCTATATATAAACCCCCCGAACCCCTCGATTAGATTCAAGCCTGTAACTCATTTCCACGTATCTGTTAGTCTATATGTTAACCCCCCGAACCCCTCGATCAGATTCCAGTCTATAACAAACTCCCGGGTATCTGTTATTCTATACATAAACCCCCCCGAACCCCTCGATTAGATTCCAGCCTGTAACTCACTCCCGGGTCATCGTTATTCGATATATAAACACCCCGAACCCCTCTATTAGATTTGAGCCTGTAACGCACTCCAGGGTATCTGTTATTCTATATAAAAAACCCCGAACGCCTCGATTAGATTCCAGCCTGTAACTCACTCCCGGGTATCCGTTATTCTATATATTAACACCCCGAACCCCACGATTAGATTCCAGCCTGTAACTCACTCTCCGGTGTATCTGTTATTCTATATATAAACCCCCAGAACCCCTCGATTAGATTCCAGCCTGTAACTCACTCCCGGGTATCTGTTATTCAATATATAACCCCCCCCGATCCCCTCGATTAGATTCCAGCCTGTAACTCACTCCCGGGTATCCGTTATTCTATATATAAACCCCCCGAACCCCACGATTAGATTCCAGCCTGTAACTCAATCCCGGGTATCTGTTATTCTATATATAAACCCCCGAACCCCTTGATTAGCTTCCAGCCTGTAACTCACTCCCGGGTATCCGTTATTCTATATATAAACCCCCCAAACCCCTCGATTATATTCCAGCCTGTAACTCACTCCCGGGTATCTGTTATTCTATATATAAACCCCCCGAACCCCTCGATTAGATTCCAGCCTGTGAGTCACTCCCGGATATCTGTTATTCTATATATAAACCCTCCCGAACCCCTCGATTAGATTCCAGCCTGTAACTCACTCCCGGGTTGCCGTTATTCTATATATAAACCCCCCGAACCCCTCGATTAGATTCCAGCCTGTAACTCACTCCCGGGTATTTGTTATTCTATATATAAACCCCCGAACCCCTCGATTAGATTCCAGCCTGTAACTCACTCCCGGGTAGCCATTATTCTATATATAAACCCCCCCGAACCCCTCGATTAGATTCCAGCCTGTAACTCACTCCCGGGTATCTGTTATTCTATATAGAAATCCCCCGAACCCCTCAATTAGATTCCAGCCTGTGACTCACTCCCGGGTATCTGTTATTCTATATATAAACCCCCGAAACCCTGGATCAGATTCCAGCCTGTAACTCACTCCCAGGTTTCTGTTATTCTATATATAATCCCCCCAAACCCCTCGATTAGATTCCAGCCTGCAACTCACTCCCGGGCATGTGTTATTCTATATATAAACCCCCCGAACCCCTCAATTAGATTCCAGCCTGTAACTCACTCCGGGGTATCTGTTAGTCTATATGTTAACCCCCCGAACCCCTCGATTAGATTCCAGTCTATAACAAACTCCCGGGTATCTGTTATTCTATATATAAACCCCCCCGAACCCCTCGATTAGATTCCAGCCTGTAACTCACTCCCGGGTAATCGTTATTCTATATATAAACCCCCCGAACCTCCCAATTAGAGTCCAGTCTGTAACTCACTCCCGGGTAATCGTTATTCTATATATAAACACCCCGAACCCCTCTATTAGATTTGAGCCTGTAACGCACTCCCGGGTATCTGTTATTCTTTGTAAAAAACCCCGAACCCCTCGATTAGATTCCAGCCTGTAACTCACTCCCGGGTATCTGTTATTCTATATATAAACCCCCCCGAACCCCTCGATTAGATTCCAGCCTGTAACTCACTCCCGGGTATCCGTTATTCTATATATAAACCCCCCGAACCCCTCGATTAGATTCCAGCCTGTAACTCACTCCCGGGTATCTGTTATTCTATATATAACCCCCCCGATCCCCTCGATTAGATTCCAGCCTGTAACTCACTCCCGGGTATCCGTTATTCGATATATAAACCCCCCCGAACCCCTCGATTAGATTCAAGACTGTAACTCATTCCCACGTATCTGTTATTCTATATATAAACCCCCCGAACCCCACGATTAGATTCCAGCCTGTAACTCACTCCCGGGTATCTGTTATTCTATACATAAACCCCCGAACCCCTCGATTAGATTCCAGCCTGTAACTCACTCCCGGGTATCTGTTATTCTATATATAAACCCCCCGAACCCCTCGATTAGATTCCAGCCTGTAACTCACTCCCAGGTATCTGTTATTCTATATATAAACCCCCCGAACCCCTCGATTAGATTCCAGCCTGTAACTCACTCCCGGGTATCCGTTATTCGATATATAAACCCCCCCGAACCCCTCGATTAGATTCAAGACTGTAACTCATTCCCACGTATCTGTTATTCTATATATAAACCCCCCGAACCCCACGATTAGATTCCAGCCTGTAACTCACTCCCGGGTATCTGTTATTCTATACATAAACCCCCGAACCCCTCGATTAGATTCCAGCCTGTAACTCACTCCCGTGTATCTGTTATTCTATATATAAACCCCCCGAACCCCTCGATTAGATTCCAGCCTGTAACTCACTCCCAGGTATCTGTTATTCTATATATAAACCCCCCGAACCCCTCGATTAGATTCCAGCCTGGAACTCACTCCCGGGTATCTGTTATTCTATATATAAATCCCCCGAACCCCTCTATTAGATTCCAGCCTGTAACTCTCTCTCGGGTATCTGTTATTCTATATATAAACCCCCCCGAACCCCTCTGTTAGATTCCAGCCTGTAACTCTCTCTCGGGTATCTGTTATTCTATATAAAACCCCCCCGAAACCCGCGATTAGATTCCAGCCTGTAACTCACTCCCGGGTATCTGTTATTCTATATATAAACCCCCGAACCCCTCGATTAGATTCCAGCCTGTAACTCACTCCCGGGTATCTGTTATTCTATATATAAACCCCCCGAACCCCTCGATTAGGTTCCAGCCTGTAACTCACTCCCGGGTATCTGTTATTCTATTTATAATCCCCCCGAACCCCTCGATTAGATTCCAGCCTGTAACTCTCTCTCGGGTATCTGTTATTCTATATAAAACCCCCCCGAAACCCGCGATTAGATTCCAGCCTGTAACTCACTCCCGGGTATCTGTTATTCTATATATAAACCCCCGAACCCCTCGATTAGATTCCAGCCTGTAACTCACTCCCGGGTATCTGTTATTCTATATATAAACCCCCCGAACCCCTCGATTAGATTCCAGCCTGTAACTCACTCCCGGGTATCTGTTATTCTATTTATAATCCCCCCGAACCCCTCGATTAGATTCCAGCCTGTAACTCACTCCCGGGTATCTGTTATTCTATATATAACCCTCCCGAACCCCTCGATTAGATTCCAGCCTATAACTCACTCCTGGGTATCCGTTATTCTATATATAAACCCCCCGAACCCCTCGATTAGATTCAAGCCTGTAACTCATTTCCACGTATCTGTTAGTCTATATGTTAACCCCCCGAACCCCTCGATCAGATTCCAGTCTATAACAAACTCCCGGGTATCTGTTATTCTATACATAAACCCCCCCGAACCCCTCGATTAGATTCCAGCCTGTAACTCACTCCCGGGTCATCGTTATTCGATATATAAACACCCCGAACCCCTCTATTAGATTTGAGCCTGTAACGCACTCCAGGGTATCTGTTATTCTATATAAAAAACCCCGAACGCCTCGATTAGATTCCAGCCTGTAACTCACTCCCGGGTATCCGTTATTCTATATATTAACACCCCGAACCCCACGATTAGATTCCAGCCTGTAACTCACTCTCCGGTGTATCTGTTATTCTATATATAAACCCCCAGAACCCCTCGATTAGATTCCAGCCTGTAACTCACTCCCGGGTATCTGTTATTCAATATATAACCCCCCCCGATCCCCTCGATTAGATTCCAGCCTGTAACTCACTCCCGGGTATCCGTTATTCTATATATAAACCCCCCGAACCCCACGATTAGATTCCAGCCTGTAACTCAATCCCGGGTATCTGTTATTCTATATATAAACCCCCGAACCCCTTGATTAGCTTCCAGCCTGTAACTCACTCCCGGGTATCCGTTATTCTATATATAAACCCCCCAAACCCCTCGATTATATTCCAGCCTGTAACTCACTCCCGGGTATCTGTTATTCTATATATAAACCCCCCGAACCCCTCGATTAGATTCCAGCCTGTGAGTCACTCCCGGATATCTGTTATTCTATATATAAACCCTCCCGAACCCCTCGATTAGATTCCAGCCTGTAACTCACTCCCGGGTTGCCGTTATTCTATATATAAACCCCCCGAACCCCTCGATTAGATTCCAGCCTGTAACTCACTCCCGGGTATTTGTTATTCTATATATAAACCCCCGAACCCCTCGATTAGATTCCAGCCTGTAACTCACTCCCGGGTAGCCATTATTCTATATATAAACCCCCCCGAACCCCTCGATTAGATTCCAGCCTGTAACTCACTCCCGGGTATCTGTTATTCTATATAGAAATCCCCCGAACCCCTCAATTAGATTCCAGCCTGTGACTCACTCCCGGGTATCTGTTATTCTATATATAAACCCCCGAAACCCTGGATCAGATTCCAGCCTGTAACTCACTCCCAGGTTTCTGTTATTCTATATATAATCCCCCCAAACCCCTCGATTAGATTCCAGCCTGCAACTCACTCCCGGGCATGTGTTATTCTATATATAAACCCCCCGAACCCCTCAATTAGATTCCAGCCTGTAACTCACTCCGGGGTATCTGTTAGTCTATATGTTAACCCCCCGAACCCCTCGATTAGATTCCAGTCTATAACAAACTCCCGGGTATCTGTTATTCTATATATAAACCCCCCCGAACCCCTCGATTAGATTCCAGCCTGTAACTCACTCCCGGGTAATCGTTATTCTATATATAAACCCCCCGAACCTCCCAATTAGAGTCCAGTCTGTAACTCACTCCCGGGTAATCGTTATTCTATATATAAACACCCCGAACCCCTCTATTAGATTTGAGCCTGTAACGCACTCCCGGGTATCTGTTATTCTTTGTAAAAAACCCCGAACCCCTCGATTAGATTCCAGCCTGTAACTCACTCCCGGGTATCTGTTATTCTATATATAAACCCCCCCGAACCCCTCGATTAGATTCCAGCCTGTAACTCACTCCCGGGTATCCGTTATTCTATATATAAACCCCCCGAACCCCTCGATTAGATTCCAGCCTGTAACTCACTCCCGGGTATCTGTTATTCTATATATAACCCCCCCGATCCCCTCGATTAGATTCCAGCCTGTAACTCACTCCCGGGTATCCGTTATTCGATATATAAACCCCCCCGAACCCCTCGATTAGATTCAAGACTGTAACTCATTCCCACGTATCTGTTATTCTATATATAAACCCCCCGAACCCCACGATTAGATTCCAGCCTGTAACTCACTCCCGGGTATCTGTTATTCTATACATAAACCCCCGAACCCCTCGATTAGATTCCAGCCTGTAACTCACTCCCGGGTATCTGTTATTCTATATATAAACCCCCCGAACCCCTCGATTAGATTCCAGCCTGTAACTCACTCCCAGGTATCTGTTATTCTATATATAAACCCCCCGAACCCCTCGATTAGATTCCAGCCTGGAACTCTCTCTCGGGTATCTGTTATTCTATATAAAACCCCCCCGAAACCCGCGATTAGATTCCAGCCTGTAACTCACTCCCGGGTATCTGTTATTCTATATATAAACCCCCGAACCCCTCGATTAGATTCCAGCCTGTAACTCACTCCCGGGTATCTGTTATTCTATATATAAACCCCCCGAACCCCTCGATTAGATTCCAGCCTGTAACTCACTCCCGGGTATCCGTTATTCTCTATATAAACCCCCCCGAACCACTGGATTAGATTCCAGCCTGTAACTCATTCCCGGGTATCCGTTATTCTATATATAAACCCCCCGAACCCCTCGATTAGATTCCAGCCTGTAACTCTCTCTCGGGTATCTGTTATTCTATATATAAACCCCCCAAACCCCTCGATTAGATTCCAGCCTGTAACTCACTCCCGGGTATCCGTTATTCTATATATATAAACCCCCCGAACCCCTCGAATAGATTCCAGCCTGTAACTGATTCCCGGGTATCTGTTATTCTATATATAAACCCCCCGAACCCCTCGATTAGATTCCAGCCTGTATCTCACTCCCGGGTATCTGTTATTCTACATTTCAACCCCCCAAACCCCTCGATTAGATTCCAGCCTGTAACTCACTCCTGGGTATCCATTATTCTATATATAAACCCCCCGAACCCCTCGATTAGATTCCAGCCTGTAACTCACTCCCGGGTTTCTATTATTCTATATATAAACCCCCGAACCCCTCGATTAGATTCCAGCCTGTGACTCATTCCCGGGTATCTGTTATTCTATATATAAACCCACAATCCCCTCGATTAGATTCCAGCCTGTAACTCACTCCCTGGTATCCGTTATTCTATATATAAACCCCCCGAACCCCTCGATTAGATTCCAGCCTGTAACTCACTCCCGGGTATCTGTTATTCTATATATAAACCCCCCGAACCCCTCGATTAGATTCCAGCCTGTAACTCACTCCCGGGCATGTGTTATTCGATATATAAACCCCCCGAACCCCTCAATTAGATTCCAGCCTGTAACTCACTCCGGGGTATCTGTTAGTCTATATGTTAACCCCCCGAACCCCTCGATCAGATTCCAGTCTATAACAAACTCCCGGGTATCTGTTATTCTATACATAAACCCCCCCGAACCCCTCGATTAGATTCCAGCCTGTAACTCACTCCAGGGTATCTGTTATTCTATATAAAAAACCCCGAACGCCTCGATTAGATTCCAGCCTGTAACTCACTCCCGGGTATCCGTTATTCTATATATTAACACCCCGAACCCCACGATTAGATTCCAGCCTGTAACTCACTCTCCGGTGTATCTGTTATTCTATATATAAACCCCCAGAACCCCTCGATTAGATTCCAGCCTGTAACTCACTCCCGGGTATCTGTTATTCAATATATAACCCCCCCCGATCCCCTCGATTAGATTCCAGCCTGTAACTCACTCCCGGGTATCCGTTATTCTATATATAAACCCCCCGAACCCCACGATTAGATTCCAGCCTGTAACTCAATCCCGGGTATCTGTTATTCTATATATAAACCCCCGAACCCCTTGATTAGCTTCCAGCCTGTAACTCACTCCCGGGTATCCGTTATTCTATATATAAACCCCCCAAACCCCTCGATTATATTCCAGCCTGTAACTCACTCCCGGGTATCTGTTATTCTATATATAAACCCCCCGAACCCCTCGATTAGATTCCAGCCTGTGAGTCACTCCCGGATATCTGTTATTCTATATATAAACCCTCCCGAACCCCTCAATTAGAGTCCAGCCTGTAACGCACTCCCGGGTAACTGTTATTCTATATATAAACCCCCCCGAACCCCTCGATTAGATTCCAGCCTGTACCTCACTCCCGGGTATCCGTTATTCTATATATAACCCCCCCGAACCCCTCTATTAGATTCCAGCCTGTAACTCTCTCTCGGGTATCTGTTATTCTATATATAAACACCCCCGAACCCCTCGATTAGATTCCAGCCTGTGACTCACTCCCAGGTATCTGTTATTCTATATATAAACCCCCCGAACCCCTCGATTAGATTCCAGCCTGTATCTCACTCCCGGGTATCTGTTATTCTATATATAAACCCCCCCGAACCCCTCGATTAGATTCCAGCCTGTAACTCACTCCCGGGTATCCGTAATTCTATATATAAACCCCCCGAACCCCACGATTAGATTCCAGCCTGTAACTCACTCCCGGGAATCCGTTATTCTATATATAAACCCCCCGAACCCCTCGATTAGATTCCAGCCTGTAACTCACTCCCGGGTATCTGTTATTCTATATATAAACACCCCGAACCCCTCGATTAGATTCCAGCCTGTAGCTCATTCCCGGGTATCTGTTATTCTATATATAAACCCCCCCGAACCCCTCGATTAGATTCCAGCCTGTAACTCACTCCCGGGTATCTGTTATTCTATATATAAACACCCCGAGCTCCTCGATTAGATTCCAGCCTGTAACTCACTCCCGTGTATCTGTTATTCTATATATAAACCCCCCCGAACCCCTCGATTAGATTCCAGCCTGTAACTCACTCCCGGGTATCCGTTATTCTATATATAAACACCCCGAGCTCCTCGATTAGATTCCAGCCTGTAACTCACTCTCGGGTATCCGTTATTCTATATATAAACCCCCCGAACCCCTCGATTAGATTCCAGCCTGTAACTCACTCCCGGGTATCTGTTATTCTATATATAAACCCCCCGAACCCCTTGATTAGATTCCAGCCTGTAACTCACTCCCGGGTATCCGTTATTCTATATATGAACCGCCCGATCCCCTCGATTAGATTCCCGCCTGTAACTCACTCCCGGGTATCTGTTATTCTATATATAAACCCCCCGAACCCCTTGATTAGATTCCAGCCTGTAACTCACTCCCGGGTATCCGTTATTCTATATATAAACCGCCCGATCCCCTCGATTAGATTCCAGCCTGTAACTCACTCCCGGGTATCCGTTATTCTATATATAAACCCCCCGAACCCCTCTATTGGATTCCAGCCTGTAACTCTCTCTCGGGTATCTGTTATTCTATATATAAACCCCCGAACCCCTCGATTAGATTCCAGCCTGTAACTCTCTCTCGGGTATCTGTTATTCTATATATAAACCCCCCGAACCCCTCGATTAGATTCCAGCCTGTAACTCACTCCCGGGTATCTGTTATTCTATATATAAACCCCCCGAACCCCTTGATTACATTCCAGCCTGTAACTCACTCCCGGGTATCCGTTATTCTATATATAAACCCCACGAACCCCTTGATTAGATTCCAGCCTGTAACTCACTCCCGGGTATCTGTTATTCTATATATAAAACCCCCGAACCCCTCGATTAGATTCCAGCCTGTAACTCACTCCCGGGTATCTGTTATTCTATATATAAACTCCCCGAACCCCTCGATTAGATTCCAGCCTGTAACTCACTCCCGGGTATCTGTTATTCTATATATAAACCCCCCGAACCCCTCGATTAGATTCCAGCCTGTAACTCACTCCCGGGTACCTGTTATTCTATATATAATCCCCCCGAACCCCTCGATTAGATTCCAGCCTGTAACTCACTCCCGGGTATCTGTTATTCTATATATAAACGCCCCGAACCCCTCTATTAGATTCCAGCCTGTAACTCTCTCTCGGGTATCTGTTATTCTATATATAAACCCCCCGAACCCCTCGATTAGATTCCAGCCTGTAACTCACTCCCGGGTATCTGTTATTCTATATATAAACCCCCGAACCCCTCGATTAGATTCCAGCCTGTAACTCTCTCTCGGGTATCTGTTATTCTATATATAAACCCCCGAACCCCTCGATTAGATTCCAGCCTGTAACTCTCTCTCGGGTATCTGTTATTCTATATATAAACCCCCGAACCCCTAGATTAGATTCCAGCCTGTAACTCTCTCTCGGGTATTATTCTATGTATAAACCCCCCGAACCCCTCGATTAGATTCCAGCCTGTAACTCTCTCTCGGGTATCTGTTATTCTATATATAAACCCCCCGAACCCCTCGAGTAGATTCATAAGAACATAAGAACATAAGAAATAGGAGCAGGAGTAGGCCAATCGGCCCCTCGAGCCTGCTCCACCATTCAATAAGATCATGGCTGATCTGATCCTAACCTCAAATCTTCTATCACTCTGCATCCACCCGAACCCATGTGATCTCCCGGGAGAGGCGAAAAACCAGATAAAGACCCAATGGCCAATTTGGGAGAAAAAAATCTGGGAAATTCCTCTCCGACCCATCTAGGCGATCGAAATTCTTCCAGGAGATCACTCTGTCCCTATATTTTCTACAGTACTTACCTTCTGTAAAGGCGATCTCCACCCCAGCCAGGAACAGGAATAAAACGATCTCCTGAAATCTAACAGAATTAGAACACAGTAGGAGCAGAACAAGGCTACACGGCCCCTGGGCCCACTCCACTACCCACAGGGCCAAGACCATTCCGAACCCAGACTCATGTCCAATTTCCTGCCCGCTCCCCGTAACCCTTTATTCCCTTTACTTCTAGGAAACTATCTATTTCTGTTTTAAATTTATTTAATGATGTAGCTTCCACAGCTTTCTGGGGCAGCAAATTCCACAAACCTACCACCCTCTGAGTGAAGAAGTTTCTCCTCATCTCAGTTTTGAATGAGCAGCCCCTTATTTTAAGATTATGCCCCCTAGTTCTAGTTTCACCCATCATTGGGAACATCCTCACCGCATCCACCCGATCAAGCCCCTTCACAATCTTATATGTTTCAATAAGATCGCCTCTCATTCTTCTGAACTCCAATGAGTAGAGTCCCAATCTACTCAACCTCTCCTCATATGACCACCCCCTCATCCCCGGGATTAACCGAGTGAACCTTCTTTGTACTGACTCGAGAGCAAGTATGTCTTTTCTTAAGTATGGACACCAAAACTGTATGCAGTATTCCAGGTGCGGCCTCACCAATACCTTGTACAACTGCAGCAATACCTCCCTGTTTTTATATTCCAACCCCCTAGCAATAAAAGCCAACATTCCATTGGCCTTCTTAATCACTTGCTGCACCTGCATACTAACTTTTTGAGTTTCGTGCACCAGGACCCCCAGATCCCTTTGTACTACAGTACTTTCCAGTTTCTTGCCATTAAGATAATAACTTGCTCTATGATTTTTCCTGCCAAAGTGCATAACCTCACACTTTCCAGTATTGTATTCCATCTGCCAAATCTCTGCCCACTTACTTAGCCTGTCTATGTCCCTTTGCAGGTTTTTTATGTCCTCCTCACTCACTACTTTCCCTCCCATCTTTGTATCATCTGCAAACTTTGATATGTTACACTCGGTCCCCTCCTCCAAATCGTTAATATAGATTGTAAAGAGTTGGGGACCCAGCACTGACCCCTGCGGAACACCACTACTTACTGGTTGCCAATCTGAGAACGAACCATTTATCCCAACTCTCTGCTTTCTGTTAGAGAGCCAATCCTCCACCCACGCCAGAATATTACCCCCAATCCCGTGATTTTTTATCTTGAGCAATAATCTTTTGTGTGGCACCTTGTCAAATGCCTTTTGGAAGTCTAAATACACTACGTCCACTGGTTCCCCTTTATCCACCCTGTATGTTACTTCCTCAAAAAACTCAAGCAAATTTGTTAAACATGACTTCCCCTTCATGAAACCATGCTGAGTTTGCCCTATTAAATTATGTTTATCCAAATGTCCCGTTACTGTCTCCTTAATAATGGACTCTAACATTTTACCAACCACAGATGTTAGGCTAACAGGTCTATAGTTTCCAGCCTTCTGCCTACTACCCTTTTTAAATAAGGGTGTTACATTAGCAGTTTTCCAATCTGCCGGGACCTTTGCTGAGTCCAGTGAGTTTTGGAAAATTATTACCAATGCATCCACAATCCCTACCGCTACTTCCCTCAAGACCCTGGGATGCAAGCCATCAGGTCCAGGGGATTTATCCGCCTTGAGTCCCATTATTTTACCAAGTACCACTTCCTTAGTGATTTTAATCGTATTTAGTTCCTCCCCCCCTAGAGCCCCCTGTTTGTCCAGTGTTGGGATATTCTTAGTGTCCTCTACTGTAAAGACTGATACAAAATAATTGTTCAGTGTTTTTGCCATCTCCATGTTTCCCACCATTAATTTCCCGGTCTCATCCTCTAAGGGACCAACATTTACTTTAGCCACCCTTTTTCTTTTTATATAACTATAGAAACTTTTACTGTCTGTTTTTATATTTTTTGCTAATTTACTTTCATAATCTATCTTCCCTTTCTTAATCAATCTTTTTGTTATTTTTTGCTGTCTTTTAAAGACTTCCCAATCTTCCATCCTCCCACTAGATTTGGCTACCTTATATGCCCTTGTTTTTAGTCGGATACTATCCTTAATTACTTTACTTAGCCACGGATGGCTATCTTTTCTTTTACACCCTTTTTTCCTCAGTGGAATATATTTTTTTTGGAAGTTGTAAAATAACTCCTTAAATGTACACCACTGGTCATGTACCGTCTTACCCTTTAATCTATTTTCCCAGTCCACTCTAATTAATTCCGCTCTCATACCTTCATAGTCTCCTTTATTCAAGCTCAGCACGCTTGTTTGAGATCCAACCTTCTCACCCTCTAATTGAATATGGAACTCAACCATGTTATGGTCACTCATTCCAAGGGGATCCTTTACTAGGACATTTTTAATTAATCCTGTCTCATTACACAGGACCAAATCTAAGGTTGCTTGCCCCCTGGTCGGTTCAGTTACATACTGCTCAAGAAACCCATCCCTAATACACTCAATGAACTCTTCCTCAAGGCTGCTCTGCCCAATTTGATTTGTCCAGTTAATATGATAATTAAAATCCCCCATAATTATAGCTGTTCCCTTATTACAAGCCTCAACTATTTCCTGATTAATACTCCGTCCAACAGAGTTGCAACTGTTCGGAGGCCTATAGACTACACCCACTAGTGTTTTTTTCCCCTTATTATTCCTTACCTCCACCCAAACTGTTTCACTATCCTGCTCCTTTGACCCAATATCATTTCTCTGTATTATAGTGATTCCTTCCTTTATTAACATAGCCACCCCACCTCCTCTCCCTTCCTGCCTGTCCTTCCTGATTGTTAAATAACCTGGTATGTTTAATTCCCAGTCATGGTCACCCTGCAGCCATGTTTCTGTAATGGCCACAAGATCATACCCATATGTCATTATTTGTGCCGTTAACTCATTCATTTTGTTACGAATGCTACGTGCATTCAGATAAAGAACTTTCAAATATGTTTTGTAACACTTAGTTCCTGTTTTTTCCCTTTTTAGTACTTTACTTTTTACTCCATACCTTCTGTCCCTTCCTGACACATTCTGTTTTTTAATTCCCCCACTGCTACCTAAGTCTATGACCTTCTCTGTTGTCATTTCTATTATTTGCTCTCTAGAAACCTCCCCCCCACTAATTAGTTTAAAGCCCTCTCTACAGCCCTAGTTATATGATTCGCCAGGACTCTAGTCCCAGCACTGGCCAAGTGGAGTCCGTCCCAACAGAACAGCTCCCTCCTGTCCCAGTACTGGTGCCAGTGTCCCAAGAAGCAAAACCCATTTCTCCCACACCAGTCTTTGAGCCACGCATTTAACTCTTTAATTTTATTTATCCTAGCCAAATTCGCTCGTGGCTCAGGTAATAACCCAGAGATTATTACCCTTGAGGTTCTGTTTTTTAATTTGACCCCTAGCTGCTCATACTCCTTTAACAGAACCGTCTTCCTTGTCCTATCTACGTCGTTTGTACCAACATGGACCACGACAACTGGATCCTCCCCCTCCCACTGCAAGTTTCTTTCCAGCCCAGAAGAGATGTCCTTAACCCTGGCACCAGGCAGGCAACACAGCCTTCGGGACTCCCGCTCTTGACTGCAGAGAACCCTATCTATCCCCCTAATGATACTATCCCCTACCACTACAACATTTCTTTTTACTCCCTCCACTTGAATGGCCCCCTGTACCACGGTGCTGTGGCCAGGTTGCTCATCCTCCCTGCAGTCCCCGCTCCCGCCCTCACAGGGAGTAAGAACCTCGATCCTGCTGGACAAGAACAAGGGCTGCGTCTCCTTCAACACCACATCCTGGATCCCTGTACCTTCCTCACTCGTAGTCACACCGTCCTGTCCCTGACCACGGACTACATCTGCAGTAATTAACTTCATAGGTGTGACCATCTCCTGAAACATAGAGTCCAGGAACTTCTCCCCCTCCCTGATGTGTCGCAGTGTCCGAAGCTCGGTCTCAAGCTCCATAACTCACTCCCGGGTATCCGTTATTCTATATATAAACCCCCCGAACCCCTCGATTAGATTCCAGCCTGTAACTCACTCCCGGGTATCTGTTATTCTATATATAAACCCCCCGAACCCCTCGATTAGATTCCAGCCTGTAACTCACTCACGGGTATGTGTTATTCTATATATAAAGCCCCCGAACCCCTCGATTAGATTCCAGCCTGTAACTCACTCCCGGGTATCCGTTATTCTATATATAAACCCCCCGAACGCCTCTATTAGATTCCAGCCTGTAACTCTCTCTCGGGTATCTGTTATTCTATATATAAACCCCGCCGAACCCCTCGATTAGATTCCAGCCTGTGACTCACTCCCGGGTATCTGTTATTCTATATATAAACCCCCCGAACCCCCCGATTAGATCCAGCCTGTAACTCACTCCCGGGTATCTGTTATTCTATATATAAACCCCCCGAACCCCTCGATTAGATTCCAGCCTGTAACTCACTCCTGGGTATCTGTTATTCTATATATAAACACCACGAACCCCTCGATTAGATTCCAGCCTGTAACTCACTCCCGGGTATCTGTTATTCTATATATAAACCCCCCGAACCCCTCGATTAGATTCCAGCCTGTAACTCACTCCCGGGTATCTGTTATTCTATTTATAATCCCCCCGAACCCCTCGATTAGATTCCAGCCTGTAACTCACTCCCGGGTATCTGTTATTTTATATATAACCCCCCCGAACCCCTCGATTAGATTCCAGCCTGTAACTCACTCCTGGGTATCCGTTATTCTATATATAAACCCCCCGAACCCCTCGATTAGATTCAAGCCTGTAACTCATTTCCACGTATCTGTTATTCTATATATAAACCCCCCGAACCCCACGATTAGATTCCAGCCTGTAACTCAGTCCCGGGTATCTGTTATTCTATATATAAACCCCCCGAACCCCTTGATTAGCTTCCAGCCTGTAACTCACTCCCGGGTATCCGTTATTCTATATATAAACCCCCCAAACCCCTCGATTATATTCCAGCCTGTAACTCACTCCCGGGTATCTGTTATTCTATATATAAACCCCCCGAACCCCTCGATTAGATTCCAGCCTGTAACTCACTCCCGGGTATCTGTTATTCTATATATAAACCCCCGAACCCCTCGATTAGATTCCAGCCTGTAACTCACTCCCGGGTATCTGTTATTCTATATATAAACCCCCCGAACCCCTCGATTAGATTCCAGCCTGTAACTCACTCCCAGGTATCTGTTATTCTATATATAAACCCCCCGACCCCCTCGATTAGATTCCAGCCTGTAACTCACTCCTGGGTATCTGTTATTCTATATATAAATCCCCCGAACCCCTCTATTAGATTCCAGCCTGTAACTCTCTCTCGGGTATCTGTTATTCTATATATAAACCCCCCGAACCCCTCGATTAGATTCCAGCCTGTGAGTCACTCCCGGGTATCTGTTGTTCTATATATAAACCCCCGAACCCCTCGATTAGATTCCAGCCTGTAACTCACTCCCGGGTATCTGTTATTCTATATATAAACCCCCCGAACCCCTCGATTAGATTCCAGCCTGTAACTCACTCCCGGATATCCGTTATTCGATATATAAACTCTCCTAATCCATCGATTGGATTCCAGTGCGTAATTCACACGTTTTGCTTTCAGAATTGCTGAAATAACTAGATTGTTTTAGGAGGAATTGTTCCCACGAATGACACACGGAATTATTCACTAATGATAGAGTTCTCAGAGGAATATGTCGGGATGCCATTCCCATACTGATTTAACCTTGCCCCTGCCCGGAATCGAGAGATGGTCTGTACGCAGGACGTCTGTAACGCTAGACGTCCCAGGAAGATGTCAGGAAACGAGAGCTCTCATTGTTCCGAGCTGCAAAAAGACCTTTCAGTCTCCCTTGACCCGAGTGGAAATGTAGCCTGTTTTGTAAAAATACCAGAAATGTGTCACTTTCCTCTAGGCCGACACGGCGGCGCAGTACTGAGGGAGCGCCGCACTGTCGGAGGGGCAGTACTGAGGGAGCGCCGCACTGTCGGAGGGGCAGTACTGAGGGAGCGCCACACTGTGGGAGGGGCGGTACTGAGGGAGCGCCGCACTGTCGGAGAGGCTGTACTGAAGAGCGCCGCACTGTCGGAGGGGCAGTTCTGAGGGAGCGCCGCACTGTCGGAGGGCAGTACGGAGGGAGCACCGCACTGTCGGAGGGGCAGTACTGAGGGAGCGCCGCACTGTGGGAGGGGCAGTACTGAGGGAGCGCCGCACTGTCGGAGGGGCAGTACTGAGGGAGCGCCGCGCTGTCGGAGGGGCAGTACTGAGGAAGCGCCGCACTGTCGGAGGGGCAGTACTGAGGGAGTGCCACACTGTCGGAGGGGCAGTACTGAAGGAGCGCCGCACTGTCGGAGGGGCAGTACTGAGGGAGCGCCGCACTGTCGGAGGGGCAGTACTGAAGGAGCGCCGCACTGTCGGAGGGGCAGTACTGAGGGAGTGCCGCACTGTCGGAGGGGCAGTACTGAGGGAGCGCCGCAGTGTCGGAGGGGCAGTACTGAGGAAGCGCCGCACTGTCGGAGGGGCAGTACTGAGGGAGTGCCACACTGTCGGAGGGGCAGTACTGAAGGAGCGCCGCACTGTTGGAGGGGCAGTACTGAGGGAGCGCCGCACTGTCGGAGGGGCAGTACTGAAGGAGCGCCGCACTGTCGGAGGGGCAGTACTGAGGGAGTGCCGCACTGTCGGAGGGGCAGTACTGAGGGAGCGCCGCAGTGTCGGAGGGGCAGTACTGAGGGAGTGCTGCACTGTCGGAGGTGCCGTCTTTCGGATGAGACGTTAAACCGAGGCCCCATCTGCCCTCTCGGGTGGATGAAAAAGATCCCACGGCCACTATTGGAAGAAGAGCAGGGGGAATTCTCCCCGGTGTCCTGGGGCCAATATTTATCCCTCAACCAACATCACTAAAAACAGATGATCTGGTCATTATCACATTGCTGTTTGTGGGAGCTTGCTGTGCGCAAATTGAGCTGCCGCGTTTCCTACATTACAACAGTGACCACACTTCAAAAAGTACTTCATTGGCTGTAAAACGCTTTGGGACGTCCTGAGGTGGTGGGAGGCGCTGGAGAAATGGGATTCTCTCTTTCTTCTCTCTTGTCGTCGACTCTTACTGCACAGGAGGCCGCCATTCGGCCCTTTGCCCCCGTCCTCTCTAACAGACCCCTTCCCTGAGTCCCATTCCCTGTCCCAGCAGCCCTGTGTAAAAAAACGCTCCAACACCACTCAAGACGCTCGACGCTATCCAGGACGTCCCAAAGCGCTTCACAGCCAATGAAGTACTTTTTTTGAAGTGTGGTCACTGTTGTAATGCAGGAAACGCGGCAGCCAATTTGTGCACAGCAAGCTCCCACAAACAGCAATGTGATAATGACCAGATCATCTGTTTTTAGTGATGTTGGTTGAGGGATAAATATTGGCCCCAGGACACCGGGGAGAACTCCCCCTGCTCTTCTTCCAATAGTGGCCGTGGGATCTTTTACATCCACCTGAGAGGGCAGACGGGGCCTCGGTTTAACGTCTCATCCGAAAGACAGCACCTCCGACAGTGCGGCGCTCCCTCAGTACTGCCCCTCCGACAGTGCGGCGCTCCCTCAGTACTGCCCCTCCGACAGTGCGGCGCTCCCTCAGTACTGCCCCTCTGACAGTGCGGCGCTCCCTCCGACAGTGGGGTGCTCCCTCAGTACAGCCCCTCCGACAGTGCGGCGCTCACTCAGTACAGCCCCTCCGACAGTGCAGTGCTCCCTCAGTACTGCCCCTCCGACAGTGGGGTGCTCCCTAAGTACAGCCCCTCCGACAGTGCGGCGCTCCCTCAGTACTGCCCCTCCGACAGTGCGGCGCTCCCTCACTACTGCCCCTCCCACAGTGCGGCGCTCCCTCGGTACTGCTCCTCCGACAGTGCGGCGCTCCCTCGGTACCGCCCCGCCGACAGTGCGGCGCTCCCTCGGTACTGCCCCTCCCACAGTGCGGCGCTCCCTCGGTACCGCCCCTCCGACAGTGGGGCGCTCCCTCGGTACCAGCCCCCAACGACAGTGCGGCGCTCCCTCGGTACCGCCCCTCCCACAGTGCGGCGCTCCCTCGGTACCGCCCCTCCCACAGTGCGGCGCTCCCTCGGTACCGCCCCTCCCACAGTGCGGCGCTCCCTCGGTACCGCCCCTCCCACAGTGCGGCGCTCCCTCGGTACCGCCCCTCCCACAGTGCGGCGCTCCCTCGGTACCGCCCCTCCCACAGTGCGGCGCTCCCTCGGTACCGCCCCCTCCCACAGTGCGGCGCTCCCTCGGTACCGCCCCTCCCACAGTGCGGCGCTCCCTCGGTACCGCCCCTCCCACAGTGCGGCGCTCCCTCGGTACCGCCCCTCCCACAGTGCGGCGCTCCCTCGGTACCGCCCCTCCCACAGTGCGGCGCTCCCTCGGTACCGCCCCCTCCCACAGTGCGGCGCTCCCTCGGTACCGCCCCTCCCACAGTGCGGCGCTCCCTCGGTACCGCCCCTCCCACAGTGCGGCGCTCCCTCGGTACCGCCCCTCCCACAGTGCGGCGCTCCCTCGGTACCGCCCCTCCGACAGTGCGGCGCTCCCTCGGTACCGCCCCTCCCACAGTGCGGCGCTCCCTCTCGGTACCGCCCCTCCGACAGTGCGGCGCTCCCTCGGTACCGCCCCTCCCACAGTGCGGCGCTCCCTCGGTACCGCCCCTCCGACAGTGCGGCGCTCCCTCGGTACCGCCCCCTCCCACAGTGCGGCGCTCCCTCGGTACCGCCCCTCCGACAGTGCGGCGCTCCCTCGGTACCCGCCCCTCCCACAGTGCGGCGCTCCCTCGGTACCGCCCCTCCGACAGTGCGGCGCTCCCTCGGTACCGCGCCCCTCCCCACAGTGCGGCGCTCCCTCGGTACCGCCCCTCCGACAGTGCGGCGCTCCCTCGGTACCGCCCCTCCCACAGTGCGGCGCTCCCTCGGTACCGCCCCTCCCACAGTGCGGCGCTCCCTCGGTACCGCCCCTCCCACAGTGCGGCGCTCCCTCGGTACCGCCCCTCCCACAGTGCGGCGCTCCCTCGGTACCCGCCCCTCCCACAGTGCGGCGCTCCCTCGGTACCGCCCCTCCGACAGTGCGGCGCTCCCTCGGTACCGCCCCTCCCACAGTGCGGCGCTCCCTCGGTACCGCCCCTCCGACAGTGCGGCGCTCCCTCGGTACCGCCCCTCCGACAGTGCGGCGCTCCCTCGCTACCGCCCCCTCCCACAGTGCGGCGCTCCCTCGGTACCGCCCCTCCCACAGTGCGGCGCTCCCTCAGTCCCTGCCCCTCCGACAGTGGGGCGCTCCCTCAGTACAGCCCCTCCGACAGTGCACTGCTCCCTCAGTGCCGCCCCAACGACAGTGCGGCGCTCCCTCAGTACAGCCCCTCCGACAGTGCGGCGCTCCCTCAGTGCCGCCCCTCCGACAGTGCGGCGCTCCCTCAGTACCGCCCCTCCGACAGTGCGGCGCTCCCTCAGTACCGCCCCTCCGACAGTGCGGCGCTCCCTCAGTACCGCCCCTCCGACAGTGCGGCGCTCCCTCAGTACCGCCCCTCCGACAGTGCGGCGCTCCCTCAGTACCGCCCCTCCGACAGTGCGGCACTTCCTCAGTACCGCCCCTCCGACAGTGCGGCGCTTCCTCAGTACCGCCCTCCGACAGTGCGGCGCTCCCTCAGTACTGGCACCGGGAGTGTCAGCCTGGATTATTGGCTCGAGTCCCTGCAGTGGGACTCGAACCCACAACCTTCTGACTCAGGGGTGAGAGTGCTGCCCACTGAGCCACGGCTGACACCGTGTTATGGGGGCGGTAAGGAAACTACAATCAGCCTAATGATAAATTTGTGCCACTGTTACAGAGCAATTTTGGGCATCCCATTATAGAAAGAACATTAACACCAGAGAGCTTACAGCGTAGAGTCAGCAGGGATCAGAAACATAGTAATCCCCGATTTCCATCGCTCCACCATTGGCGGCCGTGCCTTCAGCTGCCTGGGCCCCGAGCTCTGGAATTCCCTCCCTAAACCTCTCCGCCTCTCTCTCCTCCTTTAAGACGCTCTTTAAAACCGACCTCTCTGACCAAGCTTATGGTCACCTGTCCTTTGTGCACACCGGCAGTTGAGGCCAATTCATTAAATATATTCAAGGAGTTGGATATATTTCTTGAGGCTAAAGGGATCAAGGGATATGGGGAGAAAGCAGGGACCGGGTACTGAATTTGGATGATCAGCCATGATCTCATTGAATGGCGGAGCAGGCTCGAGGGGCCGAATGGCTGACTCCTGCTCCTATCTTCCATGTTTCGAATATCTCCGGTGGCTCGATGTCAAATTTGTGTTTGATTAATGTTCCTGTGACCATTTTACTACATTAAATAAAGGTGCAAGTTGTAGTTATGAGGAGACACTTCAGATAATGAGACTATTCCCGCTGGAACAGAGACGGAGAAGAGGAGATTTAATAAGAGTTTTTTTTTATTAATTACAAAAAAAGTTTTGACACAACAAAGAATTTTTCGTCCGGTCGGGGAGCCACTGTAAAGCGAACGGACTGAGCAATGTCCGCCAGTTGACAATTAACAGCTATGCTATGTTGGCGATCACAGTAGTTACTCCACCGCCTCCTGAACTCCGCTCGTCCAGGCCGTCTGAGGCTGGGGCAGCCTCCCACAGTCAAATCGGGAGTCCCCAGTCATCACTGAAATCGGGCACGTCTCGGGGACACTCCAGCTGGTTACTGGCGGCGGAGCGGACTGCCTCGGTGTGAAGCGCGACACGCCGGGAGCTCTCGAAGCCACAGTCCGCGTTTCTGTTCTGTCGAATCAGCCACTTCCTCCCCCGCACAGCTTCTGCAGTTGGTTCCCACTCCTCTCCGAAGGTGCAGCCCCCACCCGCGGTACCTTCGCCCGCGCGGCGATCCTGCGCGTGTCCGCAGGTGGCTATTCGGCCGCACGTGGCCTCGCGGCCGGGCCCAATCCTGCCCTCTTTTGTGCGTTCCCACTTCCCCCCCCCCCCGCAGGTCCTGGTCTCAGCCTCATGGGCAAGGGGAGCGTGACTGAGGTCCTCGGCTTCACTGCTTGGGAGGGGACCGAGACCGGCGCGGGTTCGAGGCCCGGATGATTGACAGGAGGGCCGCAGAGGTGGGCGGAGCCAGCCAGCGGGCACCAGCAATAGCCAGTGAACTGTGCATTCCCTGACCGGTACGGCGGGTCAAACCGTGTGCGTGAGGCTCATGGAACTGGAGTCTTCCTGGTGGCTGTGTGGGTCTCCGCTGCTTGGGGAGGGGACCAGGCCTCCCGTGGGCTGGAGGCCTGGGTGATTGACGGGATGGCTGGAGAGGCGGGCAGAGCGAGCCATCATCAATGCCCGGTGAACCGTACACCCTCTGACCATGGCGCGTCATTACATTCCCGGGGGTTATGGGTCATGGAATTGAAGGGTCTCCCTGGGGCTGTGTGGGTCTTGGTGAAGGGTCTCCCTGGGGTACTTGTGGGTCTTGGTGGAGGGTCTCCTGGGGATGAGTGGGTCTTGGAGGTGGAGGATCTCCCTGGGGCTGTGGGTCTTGGTGGAGAGTCTCCCTGGGGGCTGTGTGGGTCTTGGTGGAGGGTCTCCCTGGGGCTGTGTGGGTCTTGGTAGAGGGTCTCCCTGGGGCTGTGTGGGTCTTGGTGGAGAGTCTCCCTGGGGGCTGTGTGGGTCTTGATGGAGGGTCTCCCTGGGGCTGTGTGGGTCTTGATGGAGGGTTTCCCTGGGGCTGTGTGGGTCTTGGTGGAAGGGTCTGCCCTTGGGTACGTGTGGATCAGTCACGAACCCAGATGTTGGACGGGACTAAAGTCTAGAGGGGAGACAGCACAACGCACAGAGTTGCTCTCTGAAGGAGCTGGCTTCTTGAACAAAAACGTCGACAGTCCTGGGACGGCTACGCAGCGTCCCCGCCCGAGAGAAGGTCTCTCCGCCCTCTCAGAACCGGAAGCCTTTGCCGCGAGGTCCCGCCTGGCCTCCAGGATCTGCGAGCGGAGCTCCTCCGCCGCCGCCTCGCAGTCGTTGAAGGTGGCCAGCCTGTAGCCGACAGTGGCCAGCGAGAAGCAGCCGAAGGCCACCAGCAGGTAGGCGGGCAGCGGCCAGAGCAGCTGTCGGCCGGGCTCGGACAGGCGCAGCCCGAAGAGATCAAAGGCCAGCCCCGCCCACGCGGCGCCGAGCATAGCGAGTCCCAGGATCCACTCTGTCAGCTTCGTCATGGCGGCCGGCCTTCTCGGGAGACACAACCGGGGCCCTCGTCGGTCGGTGTGTTCGTCCTGCGATCTAGAGAGAGAGAGAGAGAGAGAGAGCTCAGTGATTGGCCGAGAGCTTGTCATCCACTGCTTAAGAGGCGTGGGTAAGAAAGGGTTAAAACGTAGCATAGACAGAACCATTCTTTCTAACTACCAGAGGAGGGAGGGGGAGGCGGAGGCGGAGGGGAGGCGGAGGCGGAGGGGAGAGGGCGGCGGAGGGGAGAGGGCGGCGGAGGGGAGAGGGCGGCGGAGGGGAGAGGGCGGCG
>NW_028225185.1:17245333-17294440 GCF_052327205.1 Somniosus microcephalus | reverse complement strand
CCCTCTCCCTCCCCCCTCCCTCTCCCTCCCCCCTCCCTCTCCCTCCCCCCTCCCTCTCCCTCCCCCCTCCCTCTCTCTCCCCCCTCCTCTCTCTCCTCTCCCTCTCTCTCCCCCTCCCTCTCCCTCCCTCCCTCCCCCTCTCTCTCCCTCCACCCCTCCTCTCCCCTCCCCCACTCCTCACTCCCCCCCCCTCCCTCTCCCCTCCCCCCCTCACCCTCTCCCCTACCCCCCCTCCCTCTCCCCTCCCCCCCTCCCTCTCCCCTCCCCCCCTCCCTCTCCTCCCCCCCTCCCTCTCCCTCCCCCTCCCCCCTCCCTCTCCCTCCCCCCCCTCCCTCTCCCTCCCCCCTCCCTCTCCCTCCCTCTCCCTCCCCCCTCCCTCTCCCTCCCCCCTCCCTCTCCCTCCCCCTCCCTCTCCCCTCCCCCCTCCCTCTCCCCTCCCCCCCTCCCTCTCCCTCCCCCCTCCCTCTCCCTCCCCCCTCCCTCTCCCCTCCCCCCTCCCTCTCCCCTCCCCCTCCCTCTCCCCTCCCTCTCCCCTCCCCCTCCCTCTCCCCTCCCCTCCCTCTCCCCTCCCCCTCCCCTCTCCCCTCCCTCTCCCCTCCGCCTCCCTCTCCCCTCCCTCTCCCCTGCGCCTCCCTCTCCCCTCCCCATCTCTCCTCCCTCCCTCTCCCCACCCGTCTCTCCTCCCTCCCTCTCCCCTCCCCGTCTCTCCTCCCTCCCTCTCCCCGTCTCTCCTCCTCCCTCTCCCCGTCTCTCCTCCCTCCCTCTCCCCTCCCCGTCTCTCCTCCCTCCCTCTCCCCTCCCCGTCTCTCCTCCCTCCCTCTCCCTCCCCGTCTCTCCTCCCTCCTCTCCCCTCCCCGTCTCTCCTCCCTCCCTCTCCTCTCCCCTCCCTCCCTCTCCTCTCCCCGTCTCTCCTCCCTCCCCTCTCCCTCCCCGTCTCTCCTCCCTCCCTCTCCCCTCCCCGTCTCTCCTCCCTCCCTCTCCCCTCCCCGTCTCTCCTCCCTCCCTCTCCCCTCCCCGTCTCTCCCTCCCTCTCCTCCCCATCTCTCCTCCCTCCCCTCTCCCCCTCCCTCCCTCCCCTTCCCCCTCCCCTCCCTCCCCCTCTCCCCTCCCCTCCCTCCCCCTCTCCCCTCCCTCCCTCCCCCTCTCCCCTCCCTCCCCCCTCCCCCTCCCCTCCCCTCCCTCCCCCTCTCCCTCTCCCCTCCCTCCCCCTCTCCCTCTCCCCTCCCTCCCCCTCTCCCCTCCCTCCCCCTCTCCCCTCCCTCCCCCTCTCCCCTCCCTCCCCCTCTCCCCTCCCCTCCCCTCTCCCCTCCCTCCCCCTCTCCCCTCCCTCCCCTCTCCCCTCCCTCCCCCTCTCCCCTCTCCCTCCCTCCCCCTCTCCCCTCTCCCCTCCCTCCCCCTCTCCCCTCCCTCCCCCCTCTCCCCTCCCTCCCCCTCTCCCCTCTCCCCTCTCCCCTCCCTCCCCCTCTCCTCCCTCTCCCTCCCCCTCCCTCCCCCCCTCCTTCCCCCTCTCCCCTCCCTCCCTCTCTCCCCTCCCTCCCCCTCTCCCTCTCTCCCCTCCCTCCCCCTCTCCCCTCCCTCCCCTCTCCCCTCCCTCCCCTCCCTCCCCCCTCTCCCCTCCCTCCCCCTCTCCCCTCCCTCCCCCTCTCCCCTCCCCTCCCTCCCCCTCTCCCCTCCCCCCCCTCTCCTCTCCCCTCCCCCCCCCCTCCCCTCCCTCCCCCTCTCCCCTCCCTCCCCCCTCTCCCTCCCCTCCCTCCTCCCCCTCTCTCCCCCCCTCCCTCCCCTCCCCTCCCTCCCCCTCTCCCCTCCCTCCCCCTCTCCCCTCCCTCCCCTCTCCCCTCCCTCCCCCTCTCCCCTCCCTCCCCCTTCCCCTCCCTCCCCCTCTCCCCTCCCTCCCCCTCTCCCCTCCCTCCCCCCTCTCCCCTCCCTCCCCCTCTCCCCTCCCTCCCCCTCTCCCCTCCCTCCCCCTCTCCCCTCCCTCCCCCTCTCCCCCTCCCTCCCCCTCTCCCCCTCCCTCCCTCCCCTCCCCTCCCTCCCCCTCTCCCCTCCCTCCCCCTCTCCCCCCTCCCTCCCCCTCTCCCCCTCCCTCCCCCTCACCCCCCCCTCTCCCCCTCTCTCCCCCTCTCCCCCTCCTCCCCCTCCTCCCTCCCCCTCTCCCCCTCCCTCCCCCTCCCCTCCCCCTCCCCTCCCTCCCCCTCTCCCCTCCCTCCCCCCCCTCCCCCTCTCCCCTCCCTCCCCCTCTCCTCTCCCCTCCCTCCCCCTCTCCCCTCCCCCTCTCCCCTCCCCCTCTCCCCTCCCCCTCTCCCCTCCCTCCCCCTCTCCCCTCCCTCCCCCTCTCCCTCCCTCCCCCTCTCCCCTCTCCCCTCCCTCCCCCCTCTCCCTCCCCTCCCTCTCCCCTCCCCTCCCTCCCCCTCTCCCTCCCTCCTCCCCTCCCCCTCTCCCCCCTCCCTCCCCCTCTCCCCCCCCTCTCCCCCTCTCTCCCCCTCCTCCCCCCTCCCTCCCCCTCTCCTCCCTCCCTCCCTCCCCCTCCCCCCCTCCCCTCCCCCTCCCTCCCTCCCCCCCTCCCCCTCCCCTCCCTCCCCCTCTCCCCCTCCCTCCCCCCCCCCTCCCCCTCTCCCCTCCCTCCCCTCTCCTCTCCCCCCTCCCCCTCTCCCCCTCCCCCTCTCCCCTCCTCCCCCTCTCCCCTCCTCCCCCTCTCCCCTCCCTCCCCCTCTCCCCTCCTCCCCCTCTCCCCTCCCTCTCCCCTCCCCTCCCCTCCCTCTCCCCTCCCCTCCCCTCCTCCCCCCCTCCCCTCCCTCCCCCTCTCCCCTCCCTCCCGTGCTCTGGTAGTTAGAAAGAATGGTTCTGTCTATGCTACATTTAACCCTTTCTTACCCACGCCTCTTAAGCAGCGGATGACAAGCTCTCGGCCAATCACTGAGCTCTCTCTCTCTCTCTCTAGATCGCAGGACGAACACACCGACCGACGAGGGCCCCGGTTGTGTCTCCCGAGAAGGCCGGCCGCCATGACGAAGCTGACAGAGTGGATCCTGGGACTCGCTGTGCTCGGCGCCGCGTGGGCGGGGCTGGCCTTTGACCTCTTCGGGCTGCGCCTGTCCGAGCCCGGCCGACAGCTGCTCTGGCCGCTGCCCGCCTACCTGCTGGTGGCCTTCGGCTGCTTCTCGCTGGCCACTGTCGGCTACAGGCTGGCCACCTTCAACGACTGCGAGGCAGCGGCGGAGGAGCTCCGCTCGCAGATCCTGGAGGCCAGGCGGGACCTCGCCGGCAAAGGCTTCCGGTTCTGAGAGGGCGGAGAGACCTTCTCTCGGGCGGGGACGCTGCGTAGCCGTCCCAGGACTGTCGACGTTTTTGTTCAAGAAGCCAGCTCCTTCAGAGAGCAACTCTGTGCGTTGTGCTGTCTCCCCTCTAGACTTTAGTCCCGTCCAACATCTGGGTTCGTGACTGATCCACACGTACCCAAGGGCAGACCCTTCCACCAAGACCCCACACAGCCCCAGGGAAACCCTCCATCAAGACCCACACAGCCCCCAGGGAGACGCTCCACCAGACCCACACCGCCCCCCAGGGAGATCCTCCACCTCCAAGACCCACTCATCCCCAGGAGACCCTCCACCAAGACCCACAAGTACCCCAGGGAGACCCTTCACCAAGACCCACACAGCCCCAGGGAGACCCTTCAATTCCATGACCCATAACCCCCAGGAATGTAATGACGCGCCATGGTCAGAGGGTGTACGGTTCACAGGGCATTGATGATGGCTCGCTCTGCCCGCCTCTCCAGCCATCCCGTCAATCACCCAGGCCTCCAGCCCACGGGAGGCCTGGTCCCCTCCCAAGCAGCGGAGACCCACACAGCCACCAGGAAGACTCCAGTTCCATGAGCCTCACGCACATGGTTTGACCCGCCGTACCGTCAGGGAATGCACAGTTCACTGGCTATTGCTGGTGCCCGCTGGCTGGCTCCGCCCACCTCTGCGGCCCCTCCTGTCAATCATCCGGGCCTCGAACCCGCGCCGGTCTCGGTCCCCTCCCAAGCAGTGAAGCCGAGGACCTCAGTCACGCCTCCCCTTGCCCGTGAGGCTGAGACCAGGACCTGCGGGGGGGGGGGAAGTGGGAACGCACGAAAGAGGGCAGGATTGGGGCCCGGCCGCGAGGCCACGTGCGGCCGAATAGCCACCTGCGGACACGCGCAGGATCGCCGCGCGGGCGAGGTACCGCGGGTGGGGGCTGCACCTTCGGGAGAGGAGTGGGAACCAACTGCAGAAGCTGTGCGGGGGAGGAAGTGGCTGATTCGACAGAACAGAAACGCGGACTGTGGCTTCGAGAGCTCCCGGCGTGTCGCGCTTCACACCGAGGCAGTCCGCTCCGCCGCCAGTAACCAGCTGGAGTGTCCCCGAGACGTGCCCGATTTCAGTGATGACTGGGGACTCCCGATTTGACTGTGGGAGGCTGCCCCAGCCTCAGACGGCCCTGGACGAGCGGAGTTCAGGAGGCGGTGGAGTAACTACTGTGATCGCCAACATAGCATAGCTGTTAATTGTCAACTGGCGGACATTGCTCAGTCCGTTCGCTTTACAGTGGCTCCCCGACCGGACGAAAAATTCTTTGTTGTGTCAAAACTTTTTTTGTAATTAATAAAAAAAACTCTTATTAAATCTCCTCTTCTCCGTCTCTGTTCCAGCGGGAATAGTCTCATTATCTGAAGTGTCTCCTCATAACTACAACTTGCACCTTTAATGTAGTAAAACGGTCACAGGAACATTAATCAAACACAAATTGACATCGAGCCACCGGAGATATTAGAAACATGGAAGATAGGAGCAGGAGCAGGCCATTCGGCCCCTCGAGCCTGCTCCGCCATTCAATGAGATCATGGCTGATCATCCAAACTCAGTACCCTGTCCCTGCCTTCTCCCCATATCCCTTGATCCCTTTAGCCTCAAGAAATATATCCAACTCCTTGAATATATTTAATGAATTGGCCTCTACTGCCACTGTGCACAAAGGACAGGTGACCATAGCTTGGTCAGAGAGGTCGGTTTTAAAGAGCGTCTAAAGGAGGAGAGAGAGGCGGAGAGGTTTAGGGAGGGAATTCCAGAGCTCGGGGCCCAGGCGGCTGAAGGCACGGCCGCCAATGGTGGAGCGATGGAAATCGGGATTACTATGTTTCTGATCCCTGCTGACTCTACACTGTAAGCTCTCTGGTGTTAATGTTCTTTCTATAATGGGATGCCCAAAATTGCTCTGTAACAGTGGCGCAAATTTATCATTAGGCTGATTGTAGTTTCCTTACCGCCCCCATAACACGGTGTCAGCCGTGGCTCAGTGGGCAGCACTCTCACCCCTGAGTCAGAAGGTTGTGGGTTCGAGTCCCACTGCAGGGACTCGAGCCAATAACCCAGGCTGCACTCCCGGTGCCAGTACTGAGGGAGCGCCGCACTGTCGGAGGGGCGGTACTGAGGGAAGCGCCGCACTGTCGGAGGGGCGGTACTGAGGGAGCGCCGCACTGTCAGAGGGGCGGTACTGAGGGAGCGCCGCACTGTCGGAGGGGCGGTACTGAGGGAGCGCCGCACTGTCGGAGGGGCTGTACTGAAAGAGCACCGCACTGTCGGAGGGGCGGTACTGAGGGAGTGCCGCACTGTCGTTGGGGCGGTACTGAGGGAGCACTGCACTGTCGGAGAGGCTGTACTGAGGGAGCGCCCGCACTGTGGGAGGGGCGGTACTGAGGGAGCGCCGCACTGTCGGAGGGGCGGTACCGAGGGAGCGCCGCACTGTCGGAGGAGCAGTACTGAGGGAGCGCCGCACTGTGGAGGGGCAGTAGTGAGGGAGCGCCGCACTGTCGGAGGGGCAGTACTGAGGGAGCGCCGCACTGTCGGAGGGGCGGTACTGAGGGAGCGCTGCACTGTGGTTGGGGCGGTACTGAGGGAGCGCCGCACTGTCAGAGGGGCAATACTGAGGGACTGTCGGAGGTGCCGTCTTTCGGATGAGACGTTTAACCGAGAGCCCCCTCTGCCCTCTCAGGTGGATGTAAAAGATCCCACGGCCACTATTGGAAGAAGAGCAGTGGGAGTTCTCCCCGGTGTCCTGGGGCCAATATTTATCCCTCAACCAACATCACTAAAAACAGATGATCTGGTCATTATCACATTGCTGTTTGTGGGAGCTTGCTGTGCACAAATTGGCTGCCGCGTTTCCTACATTACAACAGTGACCACACTTCAAAAAAGTACTTCATTGGCTGTGAAGCGCTTTGGGACGTCCTGGATAGCGTCGAGCGTCTTGAGTGTTGTTGGAGCGTTTTTTTTACACAGGGCTGCTGGGACAGGGAATGTCCGATCAGAAGCAGGGATGGATGGAGAATCCGAAAGGGAAGTGGATAGATGTTTGGAACAGAAAATTTTAAAAAGGGTGTGGGGAATGGGCACGGGAATGGTAGCATCGTGGTGATGTCACTGGACTACTAATCCAGGGGCTTGGAATAACGAGACGAGATTTCAAATCCCACCACGGCAGCTGGGGAATTTAAATCCAGTTAAATAAATCTGTAATAAAAAGCGGGCAGCAGTAAGGGTGACTATGAAACGACCGGATTGTCATAAAAAACCCATCTGGTTCACTAATGTCCTTCAGGGAAGGAAATCTGTCGCCGATACCCGGTCTGGCCGATATGTGACTCCAGTCACACAGCAACGTGGTTGACTCTTAACAGCCCCTCTGAAATGGCCGAGCGAGACACTCAGTTGTATTCATAGAAGGCAGCTCACCACCACCTTCATGAGGGATGGGCAATAAATGCCGGCCTTGCCAGCGACGCCCACATCCAAATAAATTTTATAAACTGGGACGAAGGGCAGAACTCCGTGAGTGAGAGGGGCGATGGACAGAATGGAATGAAGCAGAACACTTTCCAGTGAGAGGTAACGGGGTGGGGGTGCGATTGACAAATGGGGAAAGGCCAGAGCAATGGGACTCAGGGAAGGGGTCTGTTAGAGAGGACGGGGGCAAAGGGCCGAATGGCGGCCTCCTGTGCAGTAAGAGTCGACGACAAGAGAGAAGAAAGAGAGAATCCCATTTCTCCAGCGCCTCCCACCACCTCAGGACGTCCCAAAGCGCTTTACAGCCAAGGAAGTACTTTTTGAAGTGTGGTCACTGTTGTAATGTAGGAAACGCGGCAGCTCAATTTGCGCACAGCAAGCTCCCACAAACACCAATGTGATAATGACTGGATCATCTGTTTTTAGTGATGTTGGTTGAGGGATAAATGTTGGCCCCAGGACACCGGGGAGAACTCCCCCTGCTCTTCTTCCAATAGTGGCCGTGGGATCTTTTACATCCACCCGAGAGGGCAGACGGGGCCTCGGTTTAACGTCTCATCCGAAAGACAGCACCTCCGACACCGCTGCGCTCCCTCAGTACTGCCCCTCCAACAGTGCGGCGCTCCTTCAGTACTGCCCCTCCGACAGTGCGGCGCTCCCTCAGTACTGCCCCTCTGACAGTGTGGCACTCCCTCAGTACTGCCCCTCCGACAGTGCGGCGCTTCCTCAGTACTGCCCCTCCGACAGTGCGGTGCTCCCTCAGTACTGCCCCTCCGACAGTGCGGCGCTCCCTCAGTACTGCCCCTCCGACAGTGCGGCGCTCCCTCAGTACTGCCCCTCCGACAGTGCGGCGCTCCCTCAGTACTGCCCCTCCGACAGTGCGGCGCTCCCTCAGTACTGCCCCTCCAACAGTGCGGCGCTCCCTCAGTACTGCCCCTCCGACAGTGCGGTGCTCCCTCCGTACTGCCCTCCGACAGTGCGGCGCTCCCTCAGTACTGCCCCTCCGACAGTGCGGCGCTCTTCAGTACTGCCCCTCCGACAGTGCGTCGCTCCCTCAGTACTGCCCCGCCAACAGTGCGGCGCTCCCTTGGTACTGCCCCTCCGACAGTGCGGCGCTCCCTCAGTACAGACCCTCCGACAGTGCGGCGCTCCCTCAGTACCGCCCCTCCGACAGTGTGGCGCTCCCTCAGTACTGCCCCTCTGACAGTGCGGCGCTCCCTCAGTACTGCCCCTCCGACAGTGCGGCGCTCCCTCAGTACAGCCCCTCCGACAGTGCGGCACACCCTCAGTACCGCCCCTCCGACAGTGTGGTGCTCCCTCAGTACTGCCCTTCCGACAGTGCGGCGCTCCCTCAGTACTGCCCCTCCGACAGTGCGGCGCTCCCTCAGTACCGCCCCTCCCACAGTGTGGCGCTCCCTCAGTACTGCCCCTCCGACAGTGCGGCGCTCCCTCAGTACCGCCCCTCCGACAGTGCGGCGCTCCCTCAGTACTGCCCCTCCGACAGTGCGGCGCTCCCTCAGTACTGCCCCTCCGACAGTGCAGCGCTCCCTCAGTACTGCCCCTCCGACAGTGCGGCGCTCCCTCAGTACTGCGCCGCCGTGTCGGCCTGGAGGAAAGTGACACATTTCTGGTATTTTTACAAAACAGGCTACATTTCCACTCGGGTCAAGGGAGACTGAAAGGTCTTTTTGCAGCTCGGAACAATGAGAGCTCTCGTTTCCTGACATCTTCCTGGGACGTCTAGCGTTACAGACGTCCTGCGTACAGACCATCTCTCGATTCCGGGCAGGGGCAAGGTTAAATCAGTATGGGAATGGCATCCCGACATATTCCTCTGAGAAATCTGTCATTAGTGAATAATTCCGTGTGTCGTTCGTGGGAACAATTCCTCCTAAAACAATCTAGTTATTTCAGCAATTCTGAAAGCATAACGTGTGAATTATGCACTGGAATCTAATCGAGGGATTGGGAGAGTTTATATATAGAATAACGTACACCCGGGAGTGAGTTACAGGCTGGAATCTAATCGAGGGGTTCGGGGGGTTTATATGTAGAATAACAGATACCCGGGAGTGAGTTACAGGCTGGAATCTAATCGATTGGTTCGGGGGGGGTTTATATATAGAATAACAGATACCCGGGAGTGAGTTACAGGCTGGAATCTAATCGAGGGGTTCGGGGGGTTTATATACAGAAAAACGGATACCCGGGAGTGAGTTACAGGCTGGAATCAAATCGATTGGTTCGGGGGTGGTTTATATATAGAATAACAGATACCCGGGAGTGAGTTACAGGCTGGAATCTAATCGAGGGGTTCGGGGGGTTTATCAATAGAATAACAGATACCCGGGAGTGAGGAACAGGCTGGAATCTAATCGAGGGGTTCGGGGGGTTTATATATAGAATAACAGATAACCGGGAGTGAGTTACAGGCTGGAATCTAATCGAGGGGTTCGGGGGGTTTATATATAGAATAACAGATACCCAGGAGTGAGGTACAGGCTGGAATCTAATCGAGGGGTTCGAGGGGTTTATATATAGAATAACAGATACCCGGGAGTGAGTTACAGGATGGAATCTAATCAAGGGGTTCGGGGGGGTTATATATAGAATAACGGATACCCGGGAGTGTGTTACAGGCTGGAATCTAATCGAGGTGTTCGGGGGGGTTTATATATAGAATAACGGATACCCGGGTGTGAGTTACAGGCTGAAATCTAATCGAGGGGTTCGGGGGGTTTATATATAGAATAACAGATTCCCGGGAGAGAGTTACAGGCTGAAATCTAATCGAGGGGTTCGGGGGGTTTATATATAGAATAACAGATAACCGGGAGTGTGTTACAGGCTGGAATCTAATCGAGGTGTTCGGCGGGGTTTATATATAGAATAATGGATACCCAGGAGTGTGTTATAGGCTCGAATCTAATCGAGGGGTTCGGGGGGTTATATATAGAATTACAGATACCCGTGAGTGAGTTACAGGCTGGAATCTAATCGAAGGTTTCGGGGGGTTTATATATAGAATAACAGATACCCGGGAGTGAGTTACAGGCTGGAATCTAATCGAGTGGTTCGGGGGTTTATATATAGAATAAGAGATACCCGGGAGTGAGTTACAGGCTGGAATCTAATCGAGGGGTTCGGGGGGTTTATATATAGAATAACAGATACCCAGGAGTGAGTTACAGGCTGGAATCTAATTGGGGGGTTCGGGGGGTTTATATATAGAATAACAGATACCCGGGAGTGAGTTAGAGGCTGGAATCTAATCGAGGGGTTCGGGGGGTTTATATATAGAATAACCGATACACTGGAGTGAGTTACAGGCTGGAATCTAATCGAGGGGTTCGGGGGTTTATATATAGAATAACAGATACCCGGGAGTGAGGAACAGGCTGGAATCTAATCAAGGGGTTCGGGGGGTTTATATATAGAATAACAGATACCCGGGAGTGAGTTACAGGCTGGAATCTAATCGGGGGGTTCGGGGGGTTTATATATAGAATAACAGATACCCGGGAGTGAGTTACAGGCTGGAATCTAATCGAGGGGTTCGGGGGGTTTATATATAGAATAACAGATACCTGGGAGTGAGTCACAGGCTGGAATCTAATCGAGGGGTTCGGGGGGGTTTATATATAGAATAACAGGTACCCGGGAGTGAGTTACAGGCTGGAATCTAATCGAGGGGTTCGGCGGGGTTTATATATAGAATAACAGATACCCGGGAGTGAGTTACAGGCTGGAATCTAATCGATTGGTTTGGGGGGATTTATATATAGAATAACAGATACCCGGGAGTGAGTTACAGGCTGGAATATAATCGAGGGGTTCAGGGGGTTTATATATAGAATAACGGATACCCGGGAGTGAGTTACAGGCTGGAATCTAATCGAGGGGTTCGGGGGGTTTATATATAGAATAACAGATACCCGGGAGAGAGTTACAGGCTGGAATCTAATCGAGGATGTTCGGGGTGGTTTATATATAGAATAACAGATACGTGGGAATGAGTTACAGGCTTGAATCTAATCGAGGGGTTCAGGGGGTTTATATATAGAATAACATATACCCGGGAGTGAGTTACAGGCTGGAATCTAATCGAGGGGGTCGGGGAGTTTTATATATAGAGTAACAGATACCCGGGAGTGAGTCACAGGCTGGAATCTAATCGAGGGGTTCGGGGGATTTATATATAGAATAACGGACACCCGGGAGTGAGTCACAGGCTGGAATCTAATCGAGGGGTTCGGGGGATTTATATATAGATTAACAGATACCCGTGAGTGAGTTACAGGCTGGAATCTAATCGAGGGGTTCGGGGGGATAATATATAGAATAACAGATACCCGGGAGTGAGTTACAAGCTGGAATCTAATCGAGGGGTTCGGGGGGTTTATATATAGAATAACACATGCCCGGGAATGAGTTACAGGCTGGAATCTAATCGAGGGTTTCGAGGGGTTTATATATAGAATAACACATACCCGGGAGGGAATTAGAGGTTGGAATCTAATCGAGGGGTTCAGGGGGTTTATATATAGAATAACGGATACCTGGGAGTGAGTTACACGCTGGAATCTAATCGAGGTTTTCGGGGGGTTTATATATAGAATAACGGATACCAGGGAGTGAGTTACAGGCTGGAATCTAATTGAGGGGTTCGGGGGGTTTATATATAGAATAACGGATACCCGGGAGTGAGTTACAGGCTGGAATCTAATCGAGGGGTTCGGGGGGTTTATATATAGAATAACAGATACCCGAGAGTGAGTTACAGGCTGGAATCTAATCGGGGGGTTCGGGGGGTTTATATATAGAATAACAGATACCCGGGAGTGAGTTACAGGCTGGAATCTAATCGAGGGGTTCGGGGGGTTTATATATAGAATAACAGATACCCGGGAGTGAGTTACAGGCTGGAATCTAATCGAGGGGTTCGGGGGGTTTATATATAGAATAACGGTTACCCGGGAGTGAGTTACAGGCTGGAATCTAATTGAGGGGTTCGGGGGTTTATATATAGAATAACGATTACCCGGGAGTGAGTTTCAGGCTGGAATCTAATCGATTGGTTTGGGGGGATTTTTCGATAGAATAACAGATACGCGGGAGTGAGTTACAGGCTGGAATCTAATAGCGGGGTTCGGGGTGGTTTATATATAGAATAACATATACCCGGGAGTGAGTTACAGGCTGGAATCTAATCGAGGGGTTCGGGGGGTTTATATATAGAATAACAGATACCCGGGAGTGAGTTACAGGCTGGAATCTAATCGAGGGGTTCGGGGGAGTTTATATATAGAATAACAGATACCCGGGAGTGAGTTACAGGCTGAAATCTAATCGAGGGGTTCGGGGGTTTATATATAGAATAACGGATACCCGGGAGTGAGTTACAGGCTGGAATCTAATAGAGGGGTTCGGGGGGTTTATATATAGAATAACAGATACCCGGGAGTGAGTTATAGGCTGGAATCTAATAGAGGGGTTCGGGGGGTTAATATATAGAATAACGGATACCCGGGAGTGAGTTACAGGCTGGAAGCCAATCAAGGGGTTCGGGGGGTTTATATATAGAATAACAGATACGTGGGAATGAGTTACAGGCTTGAATCTAATCGAGGGTTTCGGGAGGTTTATATATAGAATAACAGATACCTGGGAGTGAGTTACAGGCTGGAATCTAATCGAGGGGTTCGTGGTGTTTATATATAGAATAACAGATACCTGGGAGTGAGTTACAGGCTGGAATCTAATCGAGGGGTTCGTGGTGTTTATATATAGAATAACAGATACCCGGGAGTGAGTTACGGGCTGGAATCTAATCGAGGGGTTCGTGGTGTTTATATATAGAATAACACATGCCCGGAAGTGAGTTACAGGCTGGAATCTAATCGAGGGGTTCGGGGGGTTTATATATAGAATAACGGATACCTGGGAGTGAGTTAGAGGCTGGAATCTAATCGAGGGGTTCGGGGGTTTATATATAGAATAACAGATACCCGGGAGTGAGTCACAGGCTGGAATCTAATCGAGGGGTTCGGGGGGTTTATATATAGAATAACAGATACCCGGGAGTGAGTTACAGGCTGGAATCTAATCGGGGGGTTCGGGGGGTATATATATAGAATAACAGATACCCGGGAGTGAGTTACAGGCTGGAATCTAATCGAGGGGTTCGGGGGGTTTATATATAGAATAACGGTTACCCGGGAGTGAGTTACAGGCTGGAATCTAATCGAGGGGTTCGGGGGGTTTATATATAGAATAACCGATACCCGGGACTGAGTTACAGGCTGGAATCTAATTGAGAGGTTCGGGGGGTTTATAAAAAGAATAACAGATACCTGGGAGTGAGTCACAGGCTGGAATCTAATCGAGGGGTTCGGGGGGGGTTTATATATAGAATAACAGGCACACGGGAGTGAGTTACAGGCTGGAATCTAATCGAGTGGTTCGGCGGGATTTATATATAGCATAACAGATACCCGGGAGTGAGTTACAGCCTGGAATCTTATCGAGGGGTTCGGGGGTGTTTATATATGGAATAACGGTTACCCAGGAGTGAGTTACAGGCTGGAATCTAATTGAGGGGTTTGGGGGGTTTATATATAGAATAACGATTACCTGGGAGTGAGTTTCAGGCTGGAATCTAATCGATTGGTTTGGGTGGATTTATATATATAATAACAGATACCCGGGAGTGAGTTACAGGCTGGAGTATAATCGAGGGGTTCGGGGGGTTTATATATAGAATAACGATTACCCGGGAGTGAGTTACAGGCTGGAATATAATCGAGGGGTTCAGGGGGTTTATATATATAGAATAACGGATACCCGGGAGTAAGTTACAGGCTTGAATCTAATCGAGGGGTTCGGTGGGGTTTATATATAGAATAACAGATACCCGAGCGAGAGTTACAGGCTGGAATATAATAGAGTTGTTCGGGGGATTTATATATAGAATAACACATACCCGGGAGTGAGTTACAGGCTGGAATCTAATCGAGGGGTTCGGGGGGTTTATATATAGAATAACAGATACCCGGGAGTGAGTTACAGGCTGGAATCTAATCGAGGGTTTCGGGGGGTTTATATATAGAATAACAGATACCCGGGAGTGAGTTACAGGCTCGAATCTAATCGAGGGGTTCGTGGGTTTATATATAGAATAACAGGTACCCGGGAATGAGTTACAGGCTGGAATCTAATTGAGGGGTTCGGGGGGTTTATATATAGAATAACGGATACCCGGGAGTGTTTTACAGGCTGGAATCTAATCGAGGTGTTCGGGGGGGTTTATATATAGAATAACGGATACCCGGGTGTGAGTTACAGGCTGAAATCTAATCGAGGGGTTCAGGGGGTTTATATATAGAATAAGAGATACCCGGGAGTGAGTTACAGGCTGGAATCTAATCGAGGGGTTCGGGGGGTTTATATATAGAATAACGGACACCCGGGAGTGAGTCACAGGCTGGAATCTAATCGAGGGGTTCGGGGGATTTATATATAGAATAACAGACACCCGGGAGTGAGTTACAGGCTGGAATCTAATCGAGGGGTTCGGGGGGATAATATATACAATAAGAGATACCCAGGAGTGACTTACAGGCTGGAATCCAATCGAGGGGTTCGGGGGGTTTATATATAGAATAACACATGCCCGGGAGTGAGTTACAGGCTGGAATCTAATCGAGGGGTTCGGGGGGTTTATATATAGAATAACATATACCCGGGAGTGAGCTACAGGCTGGAATCTAATCGAGGGGTTCGGGGGGATTATATATAGAATAACAGATACCCGGGAGTGAGTTATAGGCTGGAATCTAATTGAGGGGTTCGGGGGGTTTATATATAGAATAACCGATACCCGGGAGTGAGTTACAGGCTGGAATCTAATCAAGTGGTTCGGAGGGTTTATATGTAGAATAACGGATACCCGGGAGTGAGTTACAGGCTGGAAGCTAATCAAGGGGTACGGGGGGTTTATATATAGAATAACAGATACGTGGGAATGAGTTACAGGCTTGAATCTAATCGAGGGGTTCGGGAGGGTTTATATATAGAATAACAGATACCCGGGAGTGAGTTACAGGCTGGAATCTAATCGAGGGGTTCGTGGTGTTTATATATAGAATAACAGATACCCGGGAGTGAGTTACAGGCTGCATCTAATCGAGGGGTTCGGGGGGTTTACATATAGAATAACAGATACCCGGGAGTGAGTTGCAGGCTGGAATCTAATCGAGGGGTTCGGGGGGTTTATATATAGAATAACAGATACCCGGGAGAGAGTTACAGGCTGGAATCTAATCGAGGCGTTCGGGGGGTTTATATATAGAATAACAGATACCCGGGAGTGAGTTACAGGCTGGATCTAATCGAGGGATTCGGGGTGTTTATATATAGAATAACAGATACCCAGGAGTGAGTTATAGGCTGGAATTTAATCGATGGGTTCGGGGTGGTTTATATATAGAATAACAGATACCCGGGAGTGACTTACAGGCTGATATCTAATCGAGGGGTTTGGGGGTTTTATATGTAGAATAACAGATACCCGGGAGTGAGTCACAGGCTGGAATCTAATCGAGGGGTTCGGGGGGGGTTTATATATAGAATAACAGATACCCGAGAGAGAGTTACAGGCTGGAATCTAATAGAGGGGTTCGGGGGATTTATATATAGAATAACAGATACGCGGGAGTGAGTTACAGGCTGGAATCTAATCGAGGGGTTCGGGGGGTTTATATAGAATAACAGATACCCGGGAGTGAATTACAGGCTGGAAACTAATCGAGGGGTTCGGGGGGTTTATATATAGGATAACAGATACCCGGGAGTGAGTTACAGGCTGGAATCTAATCGAGGGGTTAGTGGGTTTATATATAGAATAATAGATACCCGGGAGTGAGTTACAGGCTGGAATCTAATTGAGGGGTTCGGGGGTTTATATATAGAATAATGGATATCCGGGAGTGAGTTACAGGCTGGAATCTAATCGAGTGGTTCGGGGGTTTATATATAGAATAACGGATACCGGGTGTGAGTTACAGCCTGAAATCTAATCGAGGGGTTCGGGGGGTTTATATATAGAATAACAGATAACCGGGAGTGTGTTACAGGCTGGAATCTAATCGAGGGGTTCGGGGGGTTTATATATAGAATAACAGATAACCGGGAGTGTGTTACAGGCTGGAATCTAATCGAGGGGTTCGGGGGGTTTATATATAGAATAACAGATAACCGGGAGTGTGTTACAGGCTGGAATCTAATCGAGGGGTTCGGGGGGGTTTATATATAGAATAACGGATACCCGGGAGTGTGTTATAGGCTGGAATCTAATCGAAGGTTTCGGGGGGTTTATAGATAGAATAACAGATATCCGGGAGTGAGTTACAGGCTGGAATCTAATCGAGGGGTTCGGGGGTTTATATATAGAATAAGATATACCCGGGAGTGAGTTACAGGCTGGAATCTAATTGAGGGGTTCGGGGGATTTATATATAGAATAACGGACACCCGGGAGTGAGTTACAGGCTGGAATCTAATCGAGGTGTTCGGGGGATTTATATATAGAATAACAGATTCCCGGGAGTGGGTTACAGGCTGGAATCTAATCGAGAAGTTCGGGGGGTTTATATATAGAATAACAGATACCCGGGAGTGTGTTACAGGCTGGAATCTAATCGAGGGGTTCGGGGGGTTAATATATAGAATAACAGATAACCGGGAGTGAGTTACAGGCTGGAATCTAATCGAGGGGTTCGGGGGGTTTATATATAGAATAGCACATGCCCGGGAGTGAGTTACAGGCTGGAATCTAATCGAGGGGTTCGGGGGGTTTATGTATAGAATAACAGATACCCGGGAGTGAGTTACAGGTTGGAATCTAATCACGGGGTTCAGGGGGTTATATATAGAATAACGGATACCCGGGAGTGAGTCACAGGCTGGAATCTAATCGGGGGGTTCAGGGGGTTTATATATAGAATAACAGATACCTGGGAGTGAGTTACAGGCTGGAATCTAATCGAGGGGTTCGGGGGGTTTATATATAGAATAACAGATAACGGGAGTGAGTTCCAGGCTGGAATCTAATCGAGGGGTTCGGGGGATTTATCTATAGAATAACAGATACCCAGGAGTGAGGAACAGGCTGGAATCTAATCGAGGGGTTCGGGGGTTTTATATATAGAATAACGGATACCCGGGAGTGAGTTAAAGGCTGGAATCTAATCGAGGGGTTCGGGGGGTTTATATATAGAATAACGGATATCCGGGAGTGAGTTACAAACTGGAATCTAATCGAGGGGTTCGGGGGGTTTATATATAGAATAACAGATATCCGGGAATGAGTTACAGGCTGGAATCTAATAAAGTGGTTCGGGGGGGTTTATATATAGAATAACGGATACCCGGGAGTGAGTCACAGGCTGGAATCTAATCGAGGGGTTCGGGGGGTTTATATATAGAATAACAGATACCCGGGAGTGAGTGACAGGCTGGAATCTAATTGAGGGGTTCGGGGGTTTATATATAGAATAACAGATACCCGGGAGTGAGTTACAGGCTGGAATCTAATCGAGGGGTTCGAGGGGTTTATATATAGAATAACAGATACCGGGGAGTGAGTTACAGGCTGGAATCTAATCGAGGGGTTCAGGGGGTTTATATATAGTATAACGGATACCCGGGAGTGAGTTACAGGCTGGAATCTAATCGAGGGGTTCGGGGGGTTTATATATAGAATAACGGATACCCCGGAGTGAGTTACAGGCTGGAATCTAATCGAGTGGTTCGGGGGGTTTATATACAGAATAAAAGATACCCAGGAGAGAGTTACAGGCTGGAAGCTAATCAAGGGGTTCGGGGGCTTTATATATAGAATAACGGATACCCGGGAGTGAGTTACAGGCTGGAATCTAATCGAGGGGTTCGTGGTGTTTATATATAGAATAAAAGATACCCGGGAGTGAGTTACAGTCTGGAAGCTAATCAAGGGGTTCGGGGGGTTTATATATAGAATAACAGATACCCGGGAGTGTGTTACAGGCTGGAATCTAATCGAGGGGTTCGGGGGGTTAATATATAGAATAACAGATAACCGGGAGTGAGTTACAGGCTGTAATCTAATCGAGGGGTTCGGGGGGTTTATATATAGAATAGCACATGCCCGGGAGTGAGTTACAGGCTGGAATCTAATCGAGGGGTTTGGGGGGTTTATGTATAGAATAACAGATACCCGGGAGTGAGTTACAGGTTGGAATCTAATCACGGGGTTCAGGGGGTTTATATATAGAATAACGGATACCCGGGAGTGAGTCACAGGCTGGAATCTAATCGAGGGGTTCGGGGGATTTATATATAGAATAACAGATACCTGGGAGTGAGTTACAGGCTGGAATCTAATCGAGGGGTTCGGGGGGTTTATATATAGAATAACAGATAACGGGAGTGAGTTCCAGGCTGGAATCTAATCGAGGGGTTCGGGGGATTTATCTATAGAAAAACAGATACCCAGGAGTGAGGAACAGGCTGGAATCTAATCGAGGGGTTCGGGGGTTTTATATATAGAATAACGGATACCCGGGAGTGAGTTACAGGCTGGAATCTAATCGAGGGGTTCGGGGGGTTTATATATAGAATAACGGATACCCGGGAGTGAGTTACAAACTGGAATCTAATCGAGGGGTTCGGGGGGTTTATATATAGAATAACAGATATCCGGGAATGAGTTACAGGCTGGAATCTAATCAAGTGGTTCGGGGGGGTTTATATATAGAATAACGGATACCCGGGAGTGAGTTACAGGCTGGAATCTAATCGAGGGGTTCAGAGGGTTTATATATAGAATAACAGATACCCGGGAGTGAGTTACAGGCTGGAATATAATCGAGGGGTTCGGGGGTTTATATATAGAATAACAGATACCCGGGAGTGAGTTACAGGCTGGAATATAATCGAGGGGTTCGGGGGGTTTATATATAGAATAACAGATACCCGGGAGTGAGTTAAAGGCTGGAATCTAATCGAGGGGTTCGGGGGGGTTTATATATAGAATAACGGATACCCGGGAGTGAGTTACAGGCTGGAAGCTAATCAAGGGTTCGGGGGGTTTATATATAGAATAACAGATACCCGGGAGTGAGTTACAGGCTGGAATCTAATCGAGGGGTTCGGGGGGTTTATATATAGAATAACAGATACGTGGGAATGAGTTACAGGCTTGAATCTAATCGAGGGGTTCGGGGGGTTTATATATAGAATAACAGATACCCGGGAGTGTGTTACAGGCTGGAATCTAATCGAGGGGTTCGTGGTGTTTATATATACAATAACAGATACCCGGGAGTGAGTTACAGGCTGGAATCAAATCGAGGGGTTCGGGGGGGTTTATGTATAGAATAACAGATACCCGGGAGTGAGTTACAGGCTGGAATCTAATCGAGGGTTTCGGGGGCTTTATATATAGAATAACTGATACCCGGGAGTGAGTTACAGGCTGGAATCTAATCAAGGGGTTCGGGGGATTTATATATAGAATAACAGATACCCGGGAATGAGTTACAGGCTGGAATCTAATCGAGGGTTTCGGGGTGATTATATATAGAATAATAGATACCAGGGAGTGAGTTACAGGCTGGAATCTAATCGAGGGGTTTGGGGGTGTTTATATATAGAATAACAGATACATGAGAGAGAGTTACAGGCTGGAATCTAATAGAGGGGTTCGGGGGGTTTATATATAGAATAACGGATACCCGGGAGTGAGTTACAGGCTGGAATCTAATCGAGGGCTTCGGGGGGTTTATATATAGAATAACAGATACCCGGGAGTGAGTTACAGCCTGGAATCTAATCGAGGGGTTCGGGGGATTTATATATAGAATAACAGATACCCGGGAGTGAGTTACAGGCTGGAATCTAATCGAGGGGTTCGTGGGGTTTATAGATAGAATAACAGATACCCGGGAGAGAGTTACAGGCTGGAACCTAATCGAGGGGTTCGGGGGGTTAATATATAGAACAACGGATACCCGGGAGTGAGTTACAGGCTGGAATCTAATCGAGGGGTTCGGGGGATTTATATATAGAATAACGGACACCCGGGAGTGAGTTACAGGCTGGAATCTAATCGAGAGGTTCGGGAGGTTTATATATAGAATAACAGATACCAGGGAATAAGTTACAGGCTGGCATCTAATCGAGAGGTTCGGGAGGTTTATATATAGAATAACAGATACCCGGGAGTGAGTTACAGGCTGGAATCTAATCGAGGGGTTCGGGGGGTTTATATATAGAATAACAGATACCCGGGAGTGAGTTACAGGCTGGAATCTAATCGGGGGGTTCGGGGGCTTTATCTATAGAATAACAGATACCCGGGAGTGAGGAACAGGCTGGAATCTAATCGAGGGGTTCGGGGGTTTTATATATAGAATAACAGATACCCGGGAGTGAGTTACAGGCTGGAAGCTAATCAAGGGGTTCGGGGGGTTTATATATAGAATAACGGATACCCGGGAGTGAGTTACAGGCTGGAATCTAATCGAGGGGTTCGTGGTGTTTATATATTGAATAACAGATACCCGGGAGTGAGTTACAGGCTGGAATCTAATCGAGGGGTTCGGGGGCTTTATATACAGAATAACAGATACCCGGGAGTGAGTTACAGGCTGGATCTAATCGAGGGGTTCGGGGGGGTATATATATAGAATAACGGTTACCCGGGAGTGAGTTACAGGCTGGAATCTAATTGGGAGGTTCGGGGGGTTTATATATAGAATAACGATTACCCGGGAGTGAGTTACAGGCTGGAATCTAATCGAGGGGTTCGGGGGCTTTATATATAGAATAACAGATACCCGGGAGTGAGGAACAGGCTGGAATCTAATCGAGGGGTTCGGGGGTTTTATATATAGAATAACGGACACCCGGGAGTGAGTTACAGGCTGGAATTTAATCGAGGGGTTCGGGGGGGTTTATATATAGAAAGCGGATACCCGGGAGTGAGTTACAGGCTGGAATCTAATCGAGGGGTTCGGGGGGTTTATATATAGTATAACAGATACCCGGGAGTGAGTTACAGGCTGGAAACTAATCGAGGGGTTCGGGGGTTTTATATATAGAATAACAGATACCCGGGAATAAGTTACAGGCTGGAATCTAATCGAGGGGTTCGGGGGGTTTATATATAGAATAACAGATACCCGGGAGTGAGTTACAGGCTGGAATCTAATTGAGGGGTTCGGGGGTTTATATATAGAATAACAGATACCCGGGAGTGAGTTACAGGCTGGAATCTAATCGAGGGGTTCGGGGGGTTTATATATAGAATAACGGATACCGGGGAGTGAGTTACAGGCTGGAATCTAATCGAGGGGTTCGGGGGGTTTATATATAGAATAACGGATACCCGGGAGTGAGTTACAGGCTGGAATCTAATCGAGGGGTTCGGGGGGTTTATATATAGAATAACGGATACCCCGGAGTGAGTTACAGGCTGGAATCTAATCGAGTGGTTCGGGGGTTTTATATATAGATTAACAGATACCCAGGAGAGAGTTACAGGCTGGAAGCTAATGAAGGGGTTAGCGGGGTTTATATATAGAATAACGGATACCCGGGAGTGAGTTACAGGCTGGAATCTAATCGAGGGGTTCGTGGTGTTTATATATAGAATAACAGATACCCGGGAGTGAGTTACAGGCTGGAATCTAATCGAGGGGTTCGGGGGGTTTATATATAGAATAACAGACACCCGGGAGTGAGTTACAGGTTGGATCTAATCGAGGGGTTCGGGGGGGTTTATATATAGAATAACGGTTACCCGGGAGTGAGTTACAGGCTGGAATCTAATTGGGAGGTTCGGGGTTTTTTTTATCGAATAACGATTACCCGGGAGTGAGTTACAGGCTGGAATCTAATCGAGGGGTTCGGGGTTTTTTTATATAGAATAACAGATACCCGGGAGTGAGTTACAGGCTGGAATCTAATCGAGGGGTTCGGGGGGTTTATATATAGAATAACAGATACCGGGGAGTGAGTTACAGGCTGGAATCTAATCGAGGGGTTCGGGGGGTTTATATATAGAATAACGGATACCCCGGAGTGAGTTACAGGCTGGAATCTAATCGAGTGGTTCGGGGGGTTTATATACAGAATAACAGATACCCAGGAGAGAGTTACAGGCTGGAAGCTAATCAAGGGGTTCGGGGGGTTTATATATAGAATAACGGATACCCGGGAGTGAGTTACAGGCTGGAATCTAATCGAGGGGTTCGTGGTGTTTATATATAGAATAACAGATACCCGGGAGTGAGTTACAGGCTGGAAGCTAATCAAGGGGTTCGGGGGGTTTATATATAGAATAACAGATACCCGGGAGTGTGTTACAGGCTGGAATCTAATCGAGGGGTTCGTGGTGTTTATATATAGAATAACAGATACCCGGGAGTGAGTTACAGGCTGGAATCTAATCGAGGGGTTCAGGGGCTTTATATATAGAATAACAGATACCCGGGAGTGAGTTACAGGCTGGATCTAATCGAGGGGTTCGGGGGGGTATATATATAGAATAACGGTTACCCGGGAGTGAGTGACAGGCTGGAATCTAATCGAGGGGTTCGGGGGCTTTATATATAGAATAACAGATACCCGGGAGTGAGTTACAGGCTGGAAGCTAATCGAGGGGTTCGGGGGGTTTATCTTTTGACTGACAGATACCCGGGAGTGAGGAACAGGCTGGAATCTAATCGAGGGGTTCGGGGGTTTTATATATAGAATAACGGACACCCGGGAGTGAGTTACAGGCTGGAATTTAATCGAGGGGTTCGGGGGGGTTTATATATAGAAAGCGGATACCCGGGAGTGAGTTACAGGCTGGAATCTAATCGAGGGGTTCGGGGGGTTTATATATAGTATAACAGATACCCGGGAGTGAGTTACAGGCTGGAATCTAATCGAGGGGTTCGGGGGTTTATATATAGAATAACAGATACCCGGGAATAAGTTACAGGCTGGAATCTAATCGAGGGGTTCGGGGGGTTTATATATAGAATAGCAGATACCCGGGAGTGAGTTACAGGCTGGGATCTAATTGAGGGGTTCGGGGGTTTATATATAGAATAACAGATACCCGGGAGTGAGTTACAGGCTGGAATCTAATCGAGGGGTTCGGGGGGTTTATATATAGAATAACAGATACCGGGGAGTGAGTTACAGGCTGGAATCTAATCGAGGGGTTCGGGGGGTTTATATATAGTATAACGGATACCCGGGAGTGAGTTACAGGCTGGAATCTAATCGAGGGGTTCGGGGGGTTTATATATAGAATAACGGATACCCCGGAGTGAGTGACAGGCTGGAATCTAATCGAGTGGTTCGGGGGGTTTATATATAGAATAAAAGATACCCAGGAGAGAGTTACAGGCTGGAAGCTAATCAAGGGGTTCGGGGGGTTTATATATAGAATAACGGATACCCGGGAGTGAGTTACAGGCTGGAATCTAATCGAGGGGTTCGTGGTGTTTATATATAGAATAACAGATACCCGGGAGTGAGTTACAGGCTGGAAGCTAATCAAGGGGTTCGGGGTGTTTATATATAGAATAACAGATACCCGGGAGTGTGTTACAGGCTGGAATCTAATCGAGGGGTTCGGGGGGTTAATATATAGAATAACAGATAACCGGGAGTGAGTTACAGGCTGGAATCTAATCGAGGGGTTCGGGGGGTTTATATATAGAATAGCACATGCCCGGGAGTGAGTTACAGGCTGGAATCTAATCGAGGGGTTTGGGGGGTTTATGTATAGAATAACAGATACCCGGGAGTGAGTTACAGGTTGGAATCTAATCACGGGGTTCAGGGGGTTTATATATAGAATAACGGACACCCGGGAGTGAGTCACAGGCTGGAATCTAATCGAGGGGTTCGGGGGGTTTATATATAGAATAACAGATAACGGGAGTGAGTTCCAGGCTGGAATCTAATCGAGGGGTTCGGGGGATTTATCTATAGAATAACAGATACCCAGGAGTGAGGAACAGGCTGGAATCTAATCGAGGGGTTCGGGGGTTTTATATATAGAATAACGGATACTCGGGAGTGAGTTACAGGCTGGAATCTAATCGAGGGGTTCGGGGGGTTTATATATAGAATAACGGATACCCGGGAGTGAGTTACAAACTGGAATCTAATCGAGGGGTTCGGGGAGTTTATATATAGAATAACAGATATCCGGGAATGAGTTACAGGCTGGAATCTAATCAAGTGGTTCGGGGGGGTTTATATATAGAATAACGGATACCCGGGAGTGAGTTACAGGCTGGAATCTAATCGAGGGGTTCAGAGGGTTTATATATAGAATAACAGATACCCGGGAGTGAGTTACAGGCTGGAATATAATCGAGGGGTTCGGGGGGTTTATATATAGAATAACAGATACCCGGGAGTGAGTTAAAGGCTGGAATCTAATCGAGGGGTTCGGGGGGATTTATATATAGAATAACGGATACCCGGGAGTGAGTTACAGGCTGGAAGCTCATCAAGGGTTCGGGGGGTTTATATATAGAATAACAGATACCCGGGAGTGAGTTACAGGCTGGAATCTAATCGAGGGTTTCGGGGGGTTTATATATAGAATAACAGAGACGTGGGAATGAGTTACAGGCTTGAATCTAATCGAGGGGTTCGGGGGGTTTATATATAGAATAACAGATACCCGGGAGTGTGTTACAGGCTGGAATCTAATCGAGGGGTTCGTGGTGTTTATATATACAATAACAGATACCCGGGAGTGAGTTACAGGCTGGAATCTAATCGAGGGGTTCGGGGGGGTTTATATATAGAATAACAGATACCCGGGAGTGAGTTACAGGCTGGAATCTAATCGAGGGTTTCGGGGGCTTTATATATAGAATAACTGATACCCGGGAGTGAGTTACAGGCTGGAATCTAATCAAGGGGTTCGGGGGATTTATATATAGAATAACAGATACCCGGGAATGAGTTACAGGCTGGAATCTAATCGAGGGTTTCGGGGTGTTTATATATAGAATAATAGATACCAGGGAGTGAGTTACAGGCTGGAATCTAATCGAGGGGTTCGGGGCTTTATATATAGAATAATAATGGATATCCGGGAGTGAGTTACAGGCTGGAATCTAATCGAGGGGTTTGGGGGTGTTTATATATAGAATAACAGATACACGAGAGAGAGTTACAGGCTGGAATCTAATAGAGGGGTTCGGGGGGATTATATATAGAATAACGGATACCCGGGAGTGAGTTACAGGCTGGAATCTAATCGAGGGCTTCGGGGGGTTTATATATAGAATAACAGATACCCGGGAGTGAGTTACAGCCTGGAATCTAATCGAGGGGTTCGGGGGATTTATATATAGAATAACAGATACCCGGGAGTGAGTTACAGGCTGGAATCTAATCGAGGGGTTCGTGGGGTTTATAGATAGAATAACAGATACCCGGGAGTGAGTTACAGGCTGGAACCTAATCGAGGGGTTCGGGGGGTTAATATATAGAACAACGGATACCCAGGAGTGAGTTACAGGCTGGAATCTAATCGAGGGGTTCGGGGGATTTATATATAGAATAACGGACACCCGGGAGTGAGTTACAGGCTGGAATCTAATCGAGGGGTTCGGGGGGTTTATATATAGAATAACAGACACCCGGGAGTGAGTTACAGGCTGCAATCTAATCGAGCGGTTCGGGGGGTTTATATATAGAATAACAGATACCCGGGAATAAGTTACAGGCTGGCATCTAATCGAGAGGTTCGGGAGGTTTATATATAGAATAACAGATACCCGGGAGTGAGTTACAGGCTGGAATCTAATCGAGGGGTTCGGGGGGTTTATATATAGAATAACAGATACCCGGGAGTGAGTTACAGGCTGGAATCTAATCGGGGGGTTCGGGGGCTTTATCTATAGAATAACAGATACCCGGGAGTGAGGAACAGGCTGGAATCTAATCGAGGGGTTCGGGGGGTTTTATATATAGAATAACAGATACCCGGGAGTGAGTTACAGGCTGGAATCTAATCGAGGGGTTCGGGGGGTTTTATATATAGAATAACAGATACCCGGGAGTGAGTTACAGGCTGGAAGCTAATCAAGGGGTTCGGGGGGTTTATATATAGAATAACGGATACCCGGGAGTGAGTTACAGGCTGGAATCTAATCGAGGGGTTCGTGGTGTTTATATATTGAATAACAGATACCCGGGAGTGAGTTACAGGCTGGAATCTAATCGAGGGGTTCGGGGGCTTTATATATAGAATAACAGATACCCGGGAGTGAGTTACAGGCTGGAATCTAATCGAGGGGTTCGGGGGCTTTATATATAGAATAACAGATACCTGGGAGTGAGTTACAGGCTGGAATCTAATCGAGGGGTTCGGGGGGTTTATCTATAGACTAACAGATACCCGGGAGTGAGGAACAGGCTGGAATCTAATCGAGGGGTTCGGGGGTTTTATATATAGAATAACAGATACCCGGGAGTGAGGAACAGGCTGGAATCTAATCGAGGGGTTCGGGGGTTTTATATATAGAATAACGGACACCCGGGAGTGAGTTACAGGCTGGAATTTAATCGAGGGGTTCGGGGGGGTTTATATATAGAAAGCGGATACCCGGGAGTGAGTTACAGGCTGGAATCTAATCGAGGGGTTCGGGGGGTTTATATATAGTATAACAGATACCCGGGAGTGAGTTACAGGCTGGAATCTAATCGAGGGGTTCGGGGGGTTTATATATAGAATAACGGATACCCGGGAGTGAGTTACAAACTGGAATCTAATCGAGGGGTTCGGGGAGTTTATATATAGAATAACAGATATCCGGGAATGAGTTACAGGCTGGAATCTAATCAAGTGGTTCGGGGGGGTTTATATATAGAATAACGGATACCCGGGAGTGAGTTACAGACTGGAATCTAATCGAGGGGTTCAGAGGGTTTATATATAGAATAACAGATACCCGGGAGTGAGTTACAGGCTGGAATATAATCGAGGGGTTCGGGGGGTTTATATATAGAATAACAGATACCCGGGAGTGAGTTAAAGGCTGGAATCTAATCGAGGGGTTCGGGGGGGTTTATATATAGAATAACGGATACCCGGGAGTGAGTTACAGGCTGGAAGCTAATCAAGGGTTCGGGGGGGTTATATATAGAATAACAGATACCCGGGAGTGAGTTACAGGCTGGAATCTAATCGAGGGGTTCGGGGGGTTTATATATAGAATAACAGATACGTGGGAATGAGTTACAGGCTGGAATCTAATCGAGGGTTTCGGGGTGTTTATATATGGAATAATAGATACCAGGGAGTGAGTTACAGGCTGGAATCTAATCGAGGGGTTCGGGGCTTTATATATAGAATAATAATGGATATCCGGGAGTCAGTTACAGGCTGGAATCTAATCGAGGGGTTTGGGGGTGTTTATATATAGAATAACAGAGACACGAGAGAGAGTTACAGGCTGGAATCTAATAGAGGGGTTCGGGGGGATTATATATAGAATAACGGATACCCGGGAGTGAGTTACAGGCTGGAATCTAATCGAGGGCTTCGGGGGGTTTATATATAGAATAACAGATACCCGGGAGTGAGTTACAGCCTGGAATCTAATCGAGGGGTTCGGGGGATTTATATATAGAATAACGGACACCCGGGAGTGAGTTACAGGCTGGAATCTAATCGAGGGGTTCGGGGGGTTTATATATAGAATAACAGACACCCGGGAGTGAGTTACAGGCTGCAATCTAATCGAGCGGTTCGGGGGGTTTATATATAGAATAACAGATACCCGGGAATAAGTTACAGGCTGGCATCTAATCGAGAGGTTCGGGAGGTTTATATATAGAATAACAGATACCCGGGAGTGAGTTACAGGCTGGAATCTAATCGAGGGGTTCGGGGGGTTTATATATAGAATAACAGATACCCGGGAGTGAGTTACAGGCTGGAATCTAATCGGGGGGTTCGGGGGCTTTATCTATAGAATAACAGATACCCGGGAGTGAGGAACAGGCTGGAATCTAATCGAGGGGTTCGGGGGATTTATATATAGAATAACAGATACCCGGGAGTGAGTTACAGGCTGGAAGCTAATCAAGGGGTTCGGGGGGTTTATATATAGAATAACGGATACCCGGGAGTGAGTTACAGGCTGGAATCTGATCGAGGGGTTCGTGGTGTTTATATATTGAATAACAGATACCCGGGAGTGAGTTACAGGCTGGAATCTAATCGAGGGGTTCGGGGGCTTTATATATAGAATAACAGATACCCGGGAGTGAGTTACAGGCTGGATCTAATCGAGGGGTTCGGGGGGGTATATATATAGAATAACGGTTACCCGGGAGTGAGTTACAGGCTGGAATCTAATTGGGAGGTTCGGGGGGTTTATATATAGAATAACGATTACCCGGGAGTGAGTTACAGGCTGGAATCTAATCGAGGGGTTCGGGGGCTTTATATATCGAATAACAGATACCCGGGAGTGAGTTACAGGCTGGAATCTAATCGAGGGGTTCGGGGGGTTTATCTATAGACTAACAGATACCCGGGAGTGAGGAACAGGCTGGAATCTAATCGAGGGGTTCGGGGGTTTTATATATAGAATAACAGATACCCGGGAGTGAGGAACAGGCTGGAATCTAATCGAGGGGTTCGGGGGTTTTATATATAGAATAACGGACACCCGGGAGTGAGTTACAGGCTGGAATTTAATCGAGGGGTTCGGGGGGGTTTATATATAGTAAGCGGATACCCGGGAGTGAGTTACAGGCTGGAATCTAATCGAGGGGTTCGGGCGGTTTATATATAGTATAACAGATACCCGGGAGTGAGTTACAGGCTGGAATCTAATCGAGGGGTTCGGGGGTTTTATATATAGAATAACAGATACCCGGGAATAAGTTACAGGCTGGAATCTAATCGAGGGGTTCGGGGGGTTTATATATAGAATAACAGATACCCGGGAGTGAGTTACAGGCTGGAATCTAATTGAGGGGTTCGGGGGTTTATATATAGAATAACAGATACCCGGGAGTGAGTTACAGGCTGGAATCTAATCGAGGGGTTCGGGGGGTTTATATATAGAATAACAGATACCGGGGAGTGAGTTACAGGCTGGAATCTAATCGAGGGGTTCGGGGGGTTTATGTATAGAATAACGGATACCTGGGAGTGAGTTACAGGCTGGAATCTAATCGAGGGGTTCGGGGGGTTTATATATTGAATAACGGATACCCCGGAGTGAGTTACAGGCTGGAATCTAATTGAGTGGTTCGGGGGGTTTATATATAGAATAACAGATACCCAGGAGAGAGTTACAGGCTGGAAGCTAATGAAGGGGTTCGGGGGGTTTATATATAGAATAACAGATACCCGGGAGTGAGTTACAGGCTGGAATCTAATCGAGGGGTTCGGGGGGTTTATATATAGAATAACAGACACCCGGGAGTGAGTTACAGGCTGGATCTAATCGAGGGGTTCGGGGGGGTTTATATATAGAATAACGGTTACCCGGGAGTGAGTTACAGGCTGGAATCTAATTGGGAGGTTCGGGGGTTTTATATATCGAATAACGATTACCCGGGAGTGAGTTACAGGCTGGAATCTAATCGAGGGGTTCGGGGGGATTTTACAAAAAATAACAGATACCCGGGAGTGAGTTACAGGCTGGAATCTAATCGAGGGGTTCGGGGGGTTTATCTATAGAATAACAGATACCCGGGAGTGAGGAACAGGCTGGAATCTAATCGAGGGGTTCGGGGGTTTTATATATAGAATAACAGATACCCGGGAGTGAGTTACAGGCTGGAATCTAATCAAGTGGTTCGGAGGGTTTATATATAGAATAACGGACACCCGGGAGTGAGTTACAGGCTGGGATCTAATCGAGGGGTTCGGGGGGGTTTATATATAGAATAACAGATTCCCGGGAGTGAGTTACAGGCTGGAATCTAATCGAGGGGTTCGGGGGGTTTATATATAGAATAACAGATACCCGGGAGTGAGTTACAGGCTGGAATCTAATTGAGGGGTTCGGGGGTTTATATATAGAATAACAGATACCCGGGAGTGAGTTACAGGCTGGAATCTAATCGAGGGGTTCGGGGGGTTTATATATAGAATAACAGATACCGGGGAGTGAGTTACAGGCTGGAATCTAATCGAGGGGTTCGGGGGGTTTATGTATAGAATAACGGATACCTGGGAGTGAGTTACAGGCTGGAATCTAATCGAGGGGTTCGGGGGGTTTATATATTGAATAACGGATACCCCGGAGTGAGTTACAGGCTGGAATCTAATTGAGTGGTTCGGGGGGTTTATATATAGAATAACAGATACCCAGGAGAGAGTTACAGGCTGGAAGCTAATGAAGGGGTTCGGGGGGTTTATATATAGAATAACAGATACCCGGGAGTGAGTTACAGGCTGGAATCTAATCGAGGGGTTCGGGGGGTTTATATATAGAATAACAGACACCCGGGAGTGAGTTACAGGCTGGATCTAATCGAGGGGTTCGGGGGGGTTTATATATAGAATAACGGTTACCCGGGAGTGAGTTACAGGCTGGAATCTAATTGGGAGGTTCGGGGGTTTTATATATCGAATAACGATTACCCGGGAGTGAGTTACAGGCTGGAATCTAATCGAGGGGTTCGGGGGGATTTTACATAGAATAACAGATACCCGGGAGTGAGTTACAGGCTGGAATCTAATCGAGGGGTTCGGGGGGTTTATCTATAGAATAACAGATACCCGGGAGTGAGGAACAGGCTGGAATCTAATCGAGGGGTTCGGGGGTTTTATATATAGAATAACAGATACCCGGGAGTGAGTTACAGGCTGGAATCTAATCAAGTGGTTCGGAGGGTTTATATATAGAATAACGGACACCCGGGAGTGAGTTACAGGCTGGGATCTAATCGAGGGGTTCGGGGGGGTTTATATATAGAATAACAGATTCCCGGGAGTGAGTTACAGGCTGGAATCTAATCGAGGGGTTCGGGGGGTTTATTTATAGAATAACAGATACCCGGGAGTGAGTTACAGGCTGGAATCTAATCGAGGGGTTCGGAGGGTTTATATATAGAATAACAGATACCCGGGAGTGAGTTACAGGCTGGAATCTAATCAAGTGGTTCGGGGGGGTTTATATATAGAATAACGGATACCCGGGAGTGAGTTACAGGCTGGAATCTGATCGAGGGGTTCGTGGTGTTTATATATTGAATAACAGATACCCGGGAGTGAGTTACAGGCTGGAATCTAATCGAGGGGTTCGGGGGCTTTATATATAGAATAACAGATACCCGGGAGTGAGTTACAGGCTGGATCTAATCGAGGGGTTCGGGGGGGTATATATATAGAATAACGGTTACCCGGGAGTGAGTTACAGGCTGGAATCTAATTGGGAGGTTCGGGGGGTTTATATATAGAATAACGATTACCCGGGAGTGAGTTACAGGCTGGAATCTAATCGAGGGGTTCGGGGGCTTTATATATCGAATAACAGATACCCGGGAGTGAGTTACAGGCTGGAATCTAATCGAGGGGTTCGGGGGGTTTATCTATAGACTAACAGATACCCGGGAGTGAGGAACAGGCTGGAATCTAATCGAGGGGTTCGGGGGTTTTATATATAGAATAACAGATACCCGGGAGTGAGGAACAGGCTGGAATCTAATCGAGGGGTTCGGGGGTTTTATATATAGAATAACGGACACCCGGGAGTGAGTTACAGGCTGGAATTTAATCGAGGGGTTCGGGGGGGTTTATATATAGTAAGCGGATACCCGGGAGTGAGTTACAGGCTGGAATCTAATCGAGGGGTTCGGGCGGTTTATATATAGTATAACAGATACCCGGGAGTGAGTTACAGGCTGGAATCTAATCGAGGGGTTCGGGGGTTTTATATATAGAATAACAGATACCCGGGAATAAGTTACAGGCTGGAATCTAATCGAGGGGTTCGGGGGGTTTATATATAGAATAACAGATACCCGGGAGTGAGTTACAGGCTGGAATCTAATTGAGGGGTTCGGGGGTTTATATATAGAATAACAGATACCCGGGAGTGAGTTACAGGCTGGAATCTAATCGAGGGGTTCGGGGGGTTTATATATAGAATAACAGATACCGGGGAGTGAGTTACAGGCTGGAATCTAATCGAGGGGTTCGGGGGGTTTATGTATAGAATAACGGATACCTGGGAGTGAGTTACAGGCTGGAATCTAATCGAGGGGTTCGGGGGGTTTATATATTGAATAACGGATACCCCGGAGTGAGTTACAGGCTGGAATCTAATTGAGTGGTTCGGGGGGTTTATATATAGAATAACAGATACCCAGGAGAGAGTTACAGGCTGGAAGCTAATGAAGGGGTTCGGGGGGTTTATATATAGAATAACAGATACCCGGGAGTGAGTTACAGGCTGGAATCTAATCGAGGGGTTCGGGGGGTTTATATATAGAATAACAGACACCCGGGAGTGAGTTACAGGCTGGATCTAATCGAGGGGTTCGGGGGGGTTTATATATAGAATAACGGTTACCCGGGAGTGAGTTACAGGCTGGAATCTAATTGAGTGGTTCGGGGGGTTTATATATAGAATAACAGATACCCAGGAGAGAGTTACAGGCTGGAAGCTAATGAAGGGGTTCGGGGGTTTTATATATAGAATAACAGATACCCGGGAGTGAGTTACAGGCTGGAATCTAATCAAGTGGTTCGGAGGGTTTATATATAGAATAACGGACACCCGGGAGTGAGTTACAGGCTGGGATCTAATCGAGGGGTTCGGGGGGGTTTATATATAGAATAACAGATTCCCGGGAGTGAGTTACAGGCTGGAATCTAATCGAGGGGTTCGGGGGGTTTATATATAGAATAACAGATACCCGGGAGTGAGTTACAGGCTGGAATCTAATTGAGGGGTTCGGGGGTTTATATATAGAATAACAGATACCCGGGAGTGAGTTACAGGCTGGAATCTAATCGAGGGGTTCGGGGGGTTTATATATAGAATAACAGATACCGGGGAGTGAGTTACAGGCTGGAATCTAATCGAGGGGTTCGGGGGGTTTATGTATAGAATAACGGATACCTGGGAGTGAGTTACAGGCTGGAATCTAATCGAGGGGTTCGGGGGGTTTATATATTGAATAACGGATACCCCGGAGTGAGTTACAGGCTGGAATCTAATTGAGTGGTTCGGGGGGTTTATATATAGAATAACAGATACCCAGGAGAGAGTTACAGGCTGGAAGCTAATGAAGGGGTTCGGGGGGTTTATATATAGAATAACAGATACCCGGGAGTGAGTTACAGGCTGGAATCTAATCGAGGGGTTCGGGGGGTTTATATATAGAATAACAGACACCCGGGAGTGAGTTACAGGCTGGATCTAATCGAGGGGTTCGGGGGGGTTTATATATAGAATAACGGTTACCCGGGAGTGAGTTACAGGCTGGAATCTAATTGGGAGGTTCGGGGGTTTTATATATCGAATAACGATTACCCGGGAGTGAGTTACAGGCTGGAATCTAATCGAGGGGTTCGGGGGGATTTTACATAGAATAACAGATACCCGGGAGTGAGTTACAGGCTGGAATCTAATCGAGGGGTTCGGGGGGTTTATCTATAGAATAACAGATACCCGGGAGTGAGGAACAGGCTGGAATCTAATCGAGGGGTTCGGGGGTTTTATATATAGAATAACAGATACCCGGGAGTGAGTTACAGGCTGGAATCTAATCAAGTGGTTCGGAGGGTTTATATATAGAATAACGGACACCCGGGAGTGAGTTACAGGCTGGGATCTAATCGAGGGGTTCGGGGGGGTTTATATATAGAATAACAGATACCCGGGAGTGAGTTACAGGCTGGAATCTAATCAAGTGGTTCGGAGGGTTTATATATAGAATAACGGACACCCGGGAGTGAGTTACAGGCTGGAATCTAATCGAGGGGTTCGGGGGGTTTATTTATAGAATAACAGATACCCGGGAGTGAGTTACAGGCTGGAATCTAATCGAGGGGTTCGGAGGGTTTATATATAGAATAACAGATACCCGGGAGTGAGTTACAGGCTGGAATCTAATCAAGTGGTTCGGGGGGGTTTATATATAGAATAACGGATACCCGGGAGTGAGTTACAGGCTGGAATCTAATCGAGGGGTTCGGGGGGTTTATATATAGAATAACGGATACCCGGGAGTGAGTTACAGGCTGGAATCTGATCGAGGGGTTCGTGGTGTTTATATATTGAATAACAGATACCCGGGAGTGAGTTACAGGCTGGAATCTAATCGAGGGGTTCGGGGGCTTTATATATAGAATAACAGATACCCGGGAGTGAGTTACAGGCTGGATCTAATCGAGGGGTTCGGGGGGGTATATATATAGAATAACGGTTACCCGGGAGTGAGTTACAGGCTGGAATCTAATTGGGAGGTTCGGGGGGTTTATATATAGAATAACGATTACCCGGGAGTGAGTTACAGGCTGGAATCTAATCGAGGGGTTCGGGGGCTTTATATATCGAATAACAGATACCCGGGAGTGAGTTACAGGCTGGAATCTAATCGAGGGGTTCGGGGGGTTTATCTATAGACTAACAGATACCCGGGAGTGAGGAACAGGCTGGAATCTAATCGAGGGGTTCGGGGGTTTTATATATAGAATAACAGATACCCGGGAGTGAGGAACAGGCTGGAATCTAATCGAGGGGTTCGGGGGTTTTATATATAGAATAACGGACACCCGGGAGTGAGTTACAGGCTGGAATTTAATCGAGGGGTTCGGGGGGGTTTATATATAGTAAGCGGATACCCGGGAGTGAGTTACAGGCTGGAATCTAATCGAGGGGTTCGGGCGGTTTATATATAGTATAACAGATACCCGGGAGTGAGTTACAGGCTGGAATCTAATCGAGGGGTTCGGGGGTTTTATATATAGAATAACAGATACCCGGGAATAAGTTACAGGCTGGAATCTAATCGAGGGGTTCGGGGGGTTTATATATAGAATAACAGATACCCGGGAGTGAGTTACAGGCTGGAATCTAATTGAGGGGTTCGGGGGTTTATATATAGAATAACAGATACCCGGGAGTGAGTTACAGGCTGGAATCTAATCGAGGGGTTCGGGGGGTTTATATATAGAATAACAGATACCGGGGAGTGAGTTACAGGCTGGAATCTAATCGAGGGGTTCGGGGGGTTTATGTATAGAATAACGGATACCTGGGAGTGAGTTACAGGCTGGAATCTAATCGAGGGGTTCGGGGGGTTTATATATTGAATAACGGATACCCCGGAGTGAGTTACAGGCTGGAATCTAATTGAGTGGTTCGGGGGGTTTATATATAGAATAACAGATACCCAGGAGAGAGTTACAGGCTGGAAGCTAATGAAGGGGTTCGGGGGGTTTATATATAGAATAACAGATACCCGGGAGTGAGTTACAGGCTGGAATCTAATCGAGGGGTTCGTGGTGTTTATATATAGAATAACAGATACCCGGGAGTGAGTTACAGGCTGGAATCTAATCGAGGGGTTCGGGGGGTTTATATATAGAATAACAGACACCCGGGAGTGAGTTACAGGCTGGATCTAATCGAGGGGTTCGGGGGGGTTTATATATAGAATAACGGTTACCCGGGAGTGAGTTACAGGCTGGAATCTAATTGGGAGGTTCGGGGGTTTTATATATCGAATAACGATTACCCGGGAGTGAGTTACAGGCTGGAATCTAATCGAGGGGTTCGGGGGGTTTTTACATAGAATAACAGATACCCGGGAGTGAGTTACAGGCTGGAATCTAATCGAGGGGTTCGGGGGGTTTATCTATAGAATAACAGATACCCGGGAGTGAGGAACAGGCTGGAATCTAATCGAGGGGTTCGGGGGTTTCATATATAGAATAACAGATACCCGGGAGTGAGTTACAGGCTGGAATCTAATCAACTGGTTCGGAGGGTTTATATATAGAATAACGGACACCCGGGAGTGAGTTACAGGCTGGGATCTAATCGAGGGGTTCGGGGGGGTTTATATATAGAATAACAGATTCCCGGGAGTGAGTTACAGGCTGGAATCTAATCGAGGGGTTCGGGGGGTTTATTTATAGAATAACAGATACCCGGGAGTGAGTTACAGGCTGGAATCTAATCGAGGGGTTCGGAGGGTTTATATATAGAATAACAGATACCCGGGAGTGAGTTACAGGCTGGAATCTAATCAAGTGGTTCGGGGGGGTTTATATATAGAATAACGGATACCCGGGAGTGAGTTACAGGCTGGAATCTAATCGAGGGGTTCGGGGGGTTTATATATAGAATAACGGATACCCGGGAGTGAGTTACAGGCTGGAATCTAATCGAGGGGTTCGGGGGATTTATATATAGAAATAACGGATACCCGGGAGTGAGTTACAGGCTGGAAGCTAATCAAGGGGTTCGGGGGGTTTATATATACAATAACGGATACCCGGGAGTGAGTTACAAGCTGGAATCTAATCGAGGGGTTTGGGGGGTTTATATATAGAATTACAGATACCCGGGAGTGAGTTCCAGGCTGGATCTAATCGAGGGGTTCGGGGGGTTTTATATATAGAATAACGGTTACCCGGGAGTGAGTTACAGGCTGGAATCTAATTGGGAGGTTCGGGGGGTTTATATATAGAATAACGATTACCCGGGAGTGAGTTACAGGCTGGAATCTAATCGAGGGGTTCGGGGGGTTTATATATAGAATAACAGATACCCGGGAGTGAGTTACAGGCTGGAATCTAATCGAGGGGTTCGGGGGTTTTATATATAGAATAACAGATACCCGGGAGTGAGTAACAGGCTGGAATCTAGTCGAGGGGTTCGGGGGGTTTATATATAGAATAACAGATACCCGGGAGTGAGTTACAGGCTGGAATCTATTCGAGGGGTTCGGGGGTTTTATATATAGAATAACAGATACCCGGGAGTGAGTTAAAGGCTGGAATCTAATTGGGAGGTTCGGGGGGTTTATATATAGAATAACGATTACCTGGGAGTGAGTTACAGGCTGGAATCTAATAAAGGGGTTCGGGGGGATTTTATATAGAATAACAGATACCCGGGAGTGAGTTATAGGCTGGAATCTAATCGAGGGGTTCGGGGGGATTATCTATAGAATAACAGATACCCGGGAGTGAGGAACAGGCTGGAATCTAATCGAGGGGTTCGGGGGTTTTATATATAGAATAGCAGATACCCGGGAGTGAGTTACAGGCTGGAATCTAATCAAGTGGTTCGGAGGGTTTATATATAGAATAACGGACACCCGGGAGTGAGTTACAGGCTGGAATCTAATCGAGGGGTTCGGGGGGTTTATATATAGAATAACAGATACCCGGGAGTGAGTTACAGGCTGGAATCTAGTCGAGGGGTTCGGGGGGTTTATATATAGAATAACAGATACCCAGGAGTGAGTTCCAGGCTGGAATCTAATCGAGGGGTTCGGAGGGTTTATATATAGAATAACAGATACCCGGGAGTGAGTTACAGGCTGGAAGCTAATCAAGGGGTTCGGGGGGTTTATATATAGAATAACAGATACCCGGGAGTGAGTTACAGGCTGGAATCTAATCGAGGGGTTCGGGGGGTTTATATATAGAATAACGGATACCCGGGGAGTGAGTTACAGGCTGGAATCTAATCGAGGGGTTCGGGGGGTTTATATATAGAATAACGGATACCCGGGAGTGAGTTCCAGGCTGGAATCTAATCAAGTGGTTCGGGGGGGTTTATATATAGAATAACGGATACCCGGGAGTGAGTTACAGGCTGGAAACTAATCGAGGGGTTCGGGGGGTTTATATATAGAATAACAGATACCCAGGAGAGAGTTACAGGCTGGAAGCTAATCAAGGGGTTCGGGGGGTTTATATATAGAATAACGGATACCCGGGAGTGAGTTACAGGCTGGAATCTAATCGAGGGGTTCGTGGTGTTTATATATAGAATAACAGATACCCGGGAGTGAGTTACAGGCTGGAATCTAATCGAGGGGTTCGGGGGGTTTATATATAGAATAACAGATACCCGGGAGTGAGTTACAGGCTGGATCTAATCGAGGGGTTCGGGGGGGTTTATATATAGAATAACGGTTACCCGGGAGTGAGTTACAGGCTCGAATCTAATTGGGAGGTTCGGGGGTTTTATATATAGAATAACGATTACCCGGGAGTGAGTTACAGGCTGGAATCTAATCGAGGGGTTCGGGGGGTTTATATATAGAATAACAGATACCCGGGAGTGAGTTACAGGCTGGAATCTAATCGAGGGGTTCGGGGGGTTTATCTATAGAATAACAGATACCCGGGAGTGAGTTACAGGCTGGAATCTAATCAAGTGGTTCGGAGGGTTTATATATAGAATAACGGACACCCGGGAGTGAGTTACAGGCTGGGATCTAATCGAGGGGTTCGGGGGAGTTTATATATGGAATAACAGATACCCGGGAGTGAGTTACAGGCTGGAATCTAATCGAGGGGTTCGGGGGGTTTATATATAGAATAACAGATGCCCGGGAGTGAGTTACAGGCTGGAATCTAGTCGAGGGGTTCGGAGGTTTATATATAGAATAACAGATACCCAGGAGTGAGTTACAGGCTGGAATCTAATCGAGGGGTTCGGAGGGTTTATATATAGAATAACAGATACCCGGGAGTGAGTTACAGGCTGGAATCTAATCGAGGGGTTCGGGGGGTTTATATATAGAAATAACGGATACCCGGGAGTGAGTTACAGGCTGGAAGCTAATCAAGGGGTTCGGGGGGTTTACATATACAATAACGGATACCCGGGAGTGAGTTACAGGCTGGAATCTAATCGAGGGGTTCGGGGGGTTTATATTTAGAATAACAGATACCCGGGAGTGAGTTACAGGCTGGATCTAATCGAGGGGTTCGGGGCGGTTTATATATAGATTAACGGTTACCCGGGAGTGAGTTACAGGCTGGAATCTAATTGGGAGGTTCGGGGGGTTTATATATAGAATAACGATTACCCGGGAGTGAGTTACAGGCTGGAATCTAATCGAGGGGTTCCTGGGGTTTATATATAGAATAACAGATACCCGGGAGTGAGTTACAGGCTGGAATCTAATCGAGGGGTTCGGGGGTTTTATATATAGAATAACAGATACCCGGGAGTGAGTTACAGGCTGGAATCCAGTCGAGGGGTTCGGGGGGTTTATATGTAGAATAACAGATACCCGGGAGTGAGTTACAGGCTGGAATCTAATCGAGGGGTTCGGGGGTTTTATATATAGAATAACAGATACCCGGGAGTGAGTTAAAGGCTGGAATCTAATTGGGAGGTTCGGGGGGTTTATATATAGAATAACGATTATCCGGGAGTGAGTTACAGGCTGGAATCTAATCAAGGGGTTCGGGGGGATTATATATAGAATAACAGATACCCGGGAGTGAGTTAAAGGCTGGAATCTAATCGAGGGGTTCGGGGGGTTTATCTATAGAATAACAGATACCCGGGAGTGAGGAACAGGCTGGAATCTAACCGAGGGGTTCGGGGGTTTTATATATAGAAAAACAGATACCCGGGAGTGAGTTACAGGCTGGAATCTAATCAAGTGGTTCGGAGGGTTTATATATAGAATAACGGACACCCGGGAGTGAGTTACAGGCTGGAATCTAATCGAGGGGTTCGGGGGATTTATAAATAGAATAACAGATACCCGGGAGTGAGTTACAGGCTGGAATCTAGTCGAGGGGTTCGGGGGGTTTATATATAGAATAACAGATACCCAGGAGTGAGTTCCAGGCTGGAATCTAATCGAGGGGTTCGGAGGGTTTATATATAGAATAACAGATACCCGGGAGTGAGTTACAGGCTGGAAGCTAATCAAGGGGTTCGGGGGGTTTATATCTAGAATAACAGATACCCGGGAGTGAGTTACAGGCTGGAATCTAATCGAGGGGTTCGTGGTGTTTAAATATAGAATAACAGATACCCGGGAGTGAGTTACAGGCTGGAATCTAATCGAGGGGTTCGGGGGGTTTATATATAGAATAACAGATACCCGGGAGTGAGTTTCAGGCTGGAATCTAATCGAGGGTTTCGGGGGGTTTATATATAGAATAACAGATACCCGGGAGTGAGTTATAGGCTGGAATGTAATCGATGGGTTCGGGGCGGTTTATATATAGAATAACAGATACCCGGGAGTGAGTTACAGGCTGGAATCTAATCGAGGGGTTCGGGGGTTTTATATATAGAATAACAGATACCCGGGAGTGAGTCACAGGCTGGAATCTAATCGAGGGGTTCGGGGGGTTTATCTATAGACTAACAGATACCCGGGAGTGAGGAACAGGCTGGAATCTAATCGAGGGGTTCGGGGGTTTTATATATAGAATAACAGATACCCGGGAGTGAGGAACAGGCTGGAATCTAATCGAGGGGTTCGGGGGTTTTATATATAGAATAACGGACACCCGGGAGTGAGTTACAGGCTGGAATTTAATCGAGGGGTTCGGGGGGGTTTATATATAGAAAGCGGATACCCGGGAGTGAGTTACAGGCTGGAATCTAATTGAGGGGTTCGGGGGGTTTATATATAGTATAACAGATACCCGGGAGTGAGTTACAGGCTGGAATCTAATCGAGGGGTTCGGGGGGTTTATATATAGAATAACGGATACCCGGGAGTGAGTTACAAACTGGAATCTAATCGAGTAGTTCGGGGAGTTTATATATAGAATAACAGATATCCGGGAATGAGTTACAGGCTGGAATCTAATCAAGTGGTTCGGCGGGGTTTATATATAGAATAACGGATACCCGGGAGTGAGTTACAGGCTGGAATCTAATCGAGGGGTTCAGAGGGTTTATATATAGAATAACAGATACCCGGGAGTGAGTTACAGGCTGGAATATAATCGAGGGGTTCGGGGGGTTTATATATAGAATAACAGATACCCGGGAGTGAGTTAAAGGCTGGAATCTAATCGAGGGGTTCGGGGGGGTTTATATATAGAATAACGGATACCCGGGAGTGAGTTACAGGCTGGAAGCTAATCAAGGGTTCGGCGGGTTTATATATAGAATAACAGATACCCGGGAGTGAGTTACAGGCTGGAATCTAATCGAGGGGTTCGGGGGGTTTATATATAGAATAACAGATACGTGGGAATGAGTTACAGGCTTGAATCTAATCGAGGGGATCGGGGGGTTTATATATAGAACAACAGATACCCGGGAGTGTGTTACAGGCTGGAATCTAATCGAGGGGTTCGTGGTGTTTATATATACAATAACAGATACCCGGGAGTGAGTTACAGGCTGGAATCTAATCGAGGGGTTCGGGGGGGTTTATATATAGAATAACAGATACCCGGGAGTGAGTTACAGGCTGGAATCTAATCGAGGGTTTCGGGGGCTTTATATATAGAATAACTGATACCCGGGAGTGAGTTACAGGCTGGAATCTAATCAAGGGGTTCGGGGGATTTATATATAGAATAACAGATACCCGGGAATGAGTTACAGGCTGGAATCTAATCGAGGGTTTCGGGGTGTTTATATATAGAATAATAGATACCAGGGAGTGAGTTACAGGCTGGAATCTAATCGAGGGGTTCGGGGCTTTATATATAGAATAATAATGGATATCCGGGAGTCAGTTACAGGCTGGAATCTAATCGAGGGGTTTGGGGGTGTTTATATATAGAATAACAGAGACACGAGAGAGAGTTACAGGCTGGAATCTAATAGAGGGGTTCGGGGGGATTATATATAGAATAACGGATACCCGGGAGTGAGTTACAGGCTGGAATCTAATCGAGGGCTTCGGGGGATTTATATATAGAATAACAGATACCCGGGAGTGAGTTACAGCCTGGAATCTAATCGAGGGGTTTGGGGGATTTATATATAGAATAACAGATACCCGGGAGTGAGTTACAGGCTGGAATCTAATCGAGGGGTTCGTGGGGTTTATAGATAGAATAACAGATACCCGGGAGTGAGTTACAGGCTGGAACCTAATCGAGGGGTTCGGGGGGTTAATATATAGAACAACGGATACCCAGGAGTGAGTTACAGGCTGGAATCTAATCGAGGGGTTTGGGGGATTTATATATAGAATAACGGACACCCGGGAGTGAGTTACAGGCTGGAATCTAATCGAGGGGTTCGGGGGGTTTATATATAGAATAACAGACACCCGGGAGTGAGTTACAGGCTGCAATCTAATCGAGCGGTTCGGGGGGTTTATATATAGAATAACAGATACCCGGGAATAAGTTACAGGCTGGCATCTAATCGAGAGGTTCGGGAGGTTTATATATAGAATAACAGATACCCGGGAGTGAGTTACAGGCTGGAATCTAATCGAGGGGTTCGGGGGGTTTATATATAGAATAACAGATACCCGGGAGTGTGTTACAGGCTGGAATCTAATCGGGGGGTTCGGGGGCTTTATCTATAGAATAACAGATACCCGGGAGTGAGGAACAGGCTGGAATCTAATCGAGGGGTTCGGGGGATTTATATATAGAATAACAGATACCCGGGAGTGAGTTACAGGCTGGAAGCTAATCAAGGGGTTCGGGGGGTTTATATATAGAATAACGGATACCCGGGAGTGAGTTACAGGCTGGAATCTGATCGAGGGGTTCGTGGTGTTTATATATTGAATAACAGATACCCGGGAGTGAGTTACAGGCTGGAATCTAATCGAGGGGTTCGGGGGCTTTATATATAGAATAACAGATACCCGGGAGTGAGTTACAGGCTGGATCTAATCGAGGGGTTCGGGGGGGTATATATATAGAATAACGGTTACCCGGGAGTGAGTTACAGGCTGGAATCTAATTGGGTGGTTCGGGGGGTTTATATATAGAATAACGATTACCCGGGAGTGAGTTACAGGCTGGAATCTAATCGAGGGGTTCGGGGGCTTTATATATCGAATAACAGATACCCGGGAGTGAGTTACAGGCTGGAATCTAATCGAGGGGTTCGGGGGGTTTATCTATAGACTAACAGATACCCGGGAGTGAGGAACAGGCTGGAATCTAATCGAGGGGTTCGGGGGTTTTATATATAGAATAACAGATACCCGGGAGTGAGGAACAGGCTGGAATCTAATCGAGGGGTTCGGGGGTTTTATATATAGAATAACGGACACCCGGAAGTGAGTTACAGGCTGGAATTTAATCGAGGGGTTCGGGGGGGTTTATATATAGAAAGCGGATACCCGGGAGTGAGTTACAGGCTGGAATCTAATCGAGGGGTTCGGGGAGTTTATATATAGTATAACAGATACCCGGGAGTGAGTTACAGGCTGGAATCTAATCGAGGGGTTCGGGGGTTTTATATATAGAATAACAGATACCCGGGAATAAGTTACAGGCTGGAATCTAATCGAGGGGTTCGGGGGGTTTATATATAGAATAACAGATACCCGGGAGTGAGTTACAGGCTGGAATCTAATTGAGGGGTTCGGGGGTTTACATATAGAATAACAGATACCCGGGAGTGAGTTACAGGCTGGAATCTAATCGAGGGGTTCGGGGGGTTTATATATAGAATAACAGATACCGTGGAGTGAGTTACAGGCTGGAATCTAATCGAGGGGTTCGGGGGGTTTATGTATAGAATAACGGATACCTGGGAGTGAGTTACAGGCTGGAATCTAATCGAGGGGTTCGGGGGGTTTATATATTGAATAACGGATACCCCGGAGTGAGTTACAGGCTGGAATCTAATTGAGTGGTTCGGGGGGTTTATATATAGAATAACAGATACCCAGGAGAGAGTTACAGGCTGGAAGCTAATGAAGGGGTTCGGGGGGTTTATATATAGAATAACAGATACCCGGGAGTGAGTTACAGGCTGGAATCTAATCGAGGGGTTCGTGGTGTTTATATATAGAATAACAGATACCCGGGAGTGAGTTACAGGCTGGAATCTAATCGAGGGGTTCGGGGGGTTTATATATAGAATAACAGACACCCGGGAGTGAGTTACAGGCTGGATCTAATCGAGGGGTTCGGGGGGGTTTATATATAGAATAACGGTTACCCGGGAGTGAGTTACAGGCTGGAATCTAATTGGGAGGTTCGGGGGTTTTATATATCGAATAACGATTACCCGGGAGTGAGTTACAGGCTGGAATCTAATCGAGGGGTTCGGGGGGTTTTTACATAGAATAACAGATACCCGGGAGTGAGTTACAGGCTGGAATCTAATCGAGGGGTTCGGGGGGGTTTATATATAGAATAACGGTTACCCGGGAGTGAGTTACAGGCTGGAATCTAATTGGGAGGTTCGGGGGTTTTATATATCGAATAACGATTACCCGGGAGTGAGTTACAGGCTGGAATCTAATCGAGGGGTTCGGGGGGTTTTTACATAGAATAACAGATACCCGGGAGTGAGGAACAGGCTGGAATCTAATCGAGGGGTTCGGGGGTTTTATATATAGAATAACAGATACCCGGGAGTGAGTTACAGGCTGGAATCTAATCAAGTGGTTCGGAGGGTTTATATATAGAATAACGGACACCCGGGAGTGAGTTACAGGCTGGGATCTAATCGAGGGGTTCGGGGGGGTTTATATATAGAATAACAGATTCCCGGGAGTGAGTTACAGGCTGGAATCTAATCGAGGGGTTCGGGGGGTTTATATATAGAATAACAGATACCCGGGAGTGAGTTACAGGCTGGAATCTAATCGAGGGGTTCGGAGGGATTATATATAGAATAACAGATACCCGGGAGTGAGTTACAGGCTGGAATCTAATCAAGTGGTTCGGGGGGGTTTATATATAGAATAACGGATACCCGGGAGTGAGTTACAGGCTGGAATCTAATCGAGGGGTTCGGGGGGTTTATATATAGAATAACGGATACCCGGGAGTGAGTTACAGGCTGGAATCTAATCGAGGGGTTCGGGGGATTTATATATAGAAATAACGGATACCCGGGAGTGAGTTACAGGCTGGAAGCTAATCAAGGGGTTCGGGGGGTTTATATATACAATAACGGATACCCGGGAGTGAGTTACAAGCTGGAATCTAATCGAGGGGTTCGGGGGGTTTATATATAGAATTACAGATACCCGGGAGTGAGTTCCAGGCTGGATCTAATCGAGGGGTTCGGGGGGTTTTATATATAGAATAACGGTTACCCGGGAGTGAGTTACAGGCTGGAATCTAATTGGGAGGTTCGGGGGGTTTATATATAGAATAACGATTACCCGGGAGTGAGTTACAGGCTGGAATCTAATCGAGGGGTTCGGGGGGTTTATATATAGAATAACAGATACCCGGGAGTGAGTTACAGGCTGGAATCTAATCGAGGGGTTCGGGGGTTTTATATATAGAATAACAGATACCCGGGAGTGAGTAACAGGCTGGAATCTAGTCGAGGGGTTCGGGGGGTTTATATATAGAATAACAGATACCCGGGAGTGAGTTACAGGCTGGAATCTATTCGAGGGGTTCGGGGGTTTTATATATAGAATAACAGATACCCGGGAGTGAGTTAAAGGCTGGAATCTAATTGGGAGGTTCGGGGGGTTTATATATAGAATAACGATTACCCGGGAGTGAGTTACAGGCTGGAATCTAATAAAGGGGTTCGGGGGGATTTTATATAGAATAACAGATACCCGGGAGTGAGTTAAAGGCTGGAATCTAATCGAGGGGTTCGGGGGGATTATCTATAGAATAACAGATACCCGGGAGTGAGGAACAGGCTGGAATCTAATCGAGGGGTTCGGGGGTTTTATATATAGAATAGCAGATACCCGGGAGTGAGTTACAGGCTGGAATCTAATCAAGTGGTTCGGAGGGTTTATATATAGAATAACGGACACCCGGGAGTGAGTTACAGGCTGGAATCTAATCGAGGGGTTCGGGGGGTTTATATATAGAATAACAGATACCCGGGAGTGAGTTACAGGCTGGAATCTAGTCGAGGGGTTCGGGGGGTTTATATATAGAATAACAGATACCCAGGAGTGAGTTCCAGGCTGGAATCTAATCGAGGGGTTCGGAGGGTTTATATATAGAATAACAGATACCCGGGAGTGAGTTATAGGCTGGAAGCTAATCAAGGGGTTCGGGGGGTTTATATATAGAATAACAGATACCCGGGAGTGAGTTACAGGCTGGAATCTAATCGAGGGGGTCGGGGGGTTTATAGATAGAATAACGGATACCCGGGGAGTGAGTTACAGGCTGGAATCTAATCGAGGGGTTCGGGGGATTTATATATAGAATAACGGATACCCGGGAGTGAGTTCCAGGCTGGAATCTAATCGAGGGGTTCGTGGTGTTTAAATATAGAATAACAGATACCCGGGAGTGAGTTACAGGCTGGAATCTAATCAAGTGGTTCGGGGGGGTTTATATATAGAATAACGGATACCCGGGAGTGAGTTACAGGCTGGAAACTAATCTAGGGGTTCGGGGGGTTTATATATAGAATAACAGATACCCAGGAGAGAGTTACAGGCTGGAAGCTAATCAAGGGGTTCGGGGGGTTTATATATAGAATAACGGATACCCGGGAGTGAGTTACAGGCTGGAATCTAATCGAGGGGTTCGTGGTGTTTAAATATAGAATAACAGATACCCGGGAGTGAGTTACAGGCTGGAATCTAATCAAGTGGTTCGGGTGGGTTTATATATAGAATAACGGATACCCGGGAGTGAGTTACAGGCTGGAAACTAATCTAGGGGTTCGGGGGGTTTATATATAGAATAACAGATACCCAGGAGAGAGTTACAGGCTGGAAGCTAATCAAGGGGTTCGGGGGGTTTATATATAGAATAACGGATACCCGGGAGTGAGTTACAGGCTGGAATCTAATCGAGGGGTTCGTGGTGTTTATATATAGAATAACAGATACCCGGGAGTGAGTTACAGGCTGGAATCTAATCGAGGGGTTCGGGGGGTTTATATATAGAATAACAGATACCCGGGAGTGAGTTACAGGCTGGATCTAATCGAGGGGTTCGGGGGGGTTTATATATAGAATAACGGTTACCCGGGAGTGAGTTACAGGCTGGAATCTAATTGGGAGGTTCGGGGGTTTTATATATAGAATAACGATTACCCGGGAGTGAGTTACAGGCTGGAATCTAATCGAGGGGTTCGGGGGGTTTATATATAGAATAACAGATACCCGGGAGTGAGTTACAGGCTGGAATCTAATCGAGGGGTTCGGGGGGTTTATCTATAGAATAACAGATACCCGGGAGTGAGGAACAGGCTGGAATCTAATCGAGGGTTTCGGGGGTTTTATATCTAGAATAACAGATACCCGGGAGTGAGTTACAGGCTGGAATCTAATCAAGTGGTTCGGAGGGTTTATATATAGAATAACGGACACCCGGGAGTGAGTTACAGGCTGGGATCTAATCGAGGGGTTCGGGGGGGTTTATATATGGAATAACAGATACCCGGGAGTGAGTTACAGGCTGGAATCTAATCGAGGGGTTCGGGGGGTTTATATATAGAATAACAGATACCCGGGAGTGAGTTACAGGCTGGAATCTAATCGAGGGGTTCGGGGGGTTTATATATAGAATAACAGATGCCCGGGAGTGAGTTACAGGCTGGAATCTAGTCGAGGGGTTCGGAGGTTTATATATAGAATAACAGATACCCAGGAGTGAGTTACAGGCTGGAATCTAATCGAGGGGTTCGGAGGGTTTATATATAGAATAACAGATACCCGGGAGTGAGTTACAGGCTGGAATCTAATCAAGTGGTTCGGGGTGGTTTATATATAGAATAACGGATACCCGGGTGTGAGTTACAGGCTGGAATCTAATCGAGGGGTTCGGGGGGTTTATATATAGAATAACAGATACCCGGGAGTGAGTTACAGGCTGGAATCTAATCGAGGGGTTCGGGGGGTTTATATATAGAAATAACGGATACCCGGGAGTGAGTTACAGGCTGGAAGCTAATCAAGGGGTTCGGGGGGTTTACATATACAATAACGGATACCCGGGAGTGAGTTACAGGCTGGAATCTAATCGAGGGGTTCGGGGGGTTTATATATAGAATAACAGATACCCGGGAGTGAGTTACAGGCTGGATCTAATCGAGGGGTTCGGGGCGGTTTATATATAGATTAACGGTTACCCGGGAGTGAGTTACAGGCTGGAATCTAATTGGGAGGTTCGGGGGGTTTATATATAGAATAACGATTACCCGGGAGTGAGTTACAGGCTGGAATCTAATCGAGGGGTTCCTGGGGTTTATATATAGAATAACAGATACCCGGGAGTGAGTTACAGGCTGGAATCTAATCGAGGGGTTCGGGGGTTTTATATATAGAATAACAGATACCCGGGAGTGAGTTACAGGCTGGAATCCAGTCGAGGGGTTCGGGGGGTTTATATATAGAATAACAGATACCCGGGAGTGAGTTACAGGCTGGAATCTAATCGAGGGGTTCGGGGGTTTTATATATAGAATAACAGATACCCGGGAGTGAGTTAAAGGCTGGAATCTAATTGGGAGGTTCGGGGGGTTTATATATAGAATAACGATTATCCGGGAGTGAGTTACAGGCTGGAATCTAATCAAGGGGTTCGGGGGGATTATATATAGAATAACAGATACCCGGGAGTGAGTTAAAGGCTGGAATCTAATCGAGGGGTTCGGGGGGTTTATCTATAGAATAACAGATACCCGGGAGTGAGGAACAGGCTGGAATCTAACCGAGGGGTTCGGGGGTTTTATATATAGAATAACAGATACCCGGGAGTGAGTTACAGGCTGGAATCTAATCAAGTGGTTCGGAGGGTTTATATATAGAATAACGGACACCCGGGAGTGAGTTACAGGCTGGAATCTAATCGAGGGGTTCGGGGGATTTATAAATAGAATAACAGATACCCGGGAGTGAGTTACAGGCTGGAATCTAGTCGAGGGGTTCGGGGGGTTTATATATAGAATAACAGATACCCAGGAGTGAGTTCCAGGCTGGAATCTAATCGAGGGGTTCGGAGGGTTTATATATAGAATAACAGATACCCGGGAGTGAGTTACAGGCTGGAAGCAAATCAAGGGGTTCGGGGGGTTTATATCTAGAATAACAGATACCCGGGAGTGAGTTACAGGCTGGAATCTAATCGAGGGGTTCGGGGGGTTTATATATAGAATAACGGATACCCGGGGAGTGAGTTACAGGCTGGAATCTAATC